>NC_141008.1:54664028-54747649 GCF_052327205.1 Somniosus microcephalus
GCGCGGAACATGGGCGCAACAAGGATCAATTTCCACCCCTGCATTCCTATCTCCCAGTGAGGCATTTCAAAGCCATATTTCATGTAATTGCAGAGGGAAGTTATTCACATTCAGTTTGAAATGGTAGGAAGGGCAGTATTTGGAAAGGGTACAGAAGAGATTTACTAGAATCATTCCAGGGTTGAGGGATTACACCAACGTGGAGAGACTGGAGAAGCTGGGGTTGTTCTCCTTAGAGCAGAGAAGGCTAAGAGGAGATTTGACAGAGGTGTTCAAAATCATGAAGGATTTAGATAGAGTAAATTTTCTTGTGGCCGTTCCAGGAGTTGATAGAGGCAAGACTGAAGGCTTGGAAACAGACAACCTGCCTGCTCTCTCAGTTAGGAAAGTCAAGGGAGCCGCGCTGACTGTGAGCACTCTTTCTCAGCCACATAAGATGTGGACCCAGGAAGATCAGGGGGAACGGAGGAGACGATAGATTTTTAGAAGTACCTATTACTCCCCTGCCGCCCCCCCTCCCCCGCCCATGGCTTAGTGAGTAAAGGCACTGCCTAATATGGTACTGAGCCCTATAGACCAGGACGGTGCCAAGCTGGGGTTGTTCTCCTTAGAGTAAAGAAGGCTAAGAGGAGATTTGATAGAGGTGTTTAAAATCATGAACGTTTAGATCAAGTAAATAAAGAGAAACGGTTTCCAATGGCTGAAGGGTCGATAACCAGAGGGCACAGATTGAAGGGTCGATAACCAGAGGGCACAGGTTGAAGATGATTGGGAAAAGAACCAGAGGCGACCTGAAGAAAACGTTTTTGCCCAATGAGTGGTTAGGATTTGGAATGCACTGCCCGATAGGGTGATTACCTCTCCTGAAATCCCCTTTATTCCAAGGACGTAAATCTACTTTGTTTAGTTCTACAATAGGACTCCATTCAATAGCAGCCTTCAAAAGGGAATTGGATAAATACTTAAAAGAGAAAAATGTGCAGGGATGTGGGGAAAGAGCAGGGGGGGCGGGGAGTGGGACTGACTGGATTGCTCCTCGAAAGAGACTCGATGGGCCGAATGGCCTTCTCCTGTGCTGTCCTATCCTGTGATTCTATGGTTCTATTTGTTTTCTAAAGAATCAGACAAGCAGTTGTTCTGCTGTTTCGAGGAATCTCTAACTCCCAAGGCATGAGTTTGAATCACGGGATCACTCAGCTCTCAGCCAGGCAGCTACCTGTGGCTGCAATGGATTCCAGAGCAGAACAAATTGACCCAATCTTCAACTGAACCGTGCCTCCAGCCAGCCTGTTACAGAGTGGCACTTACTAACAAGCTCTGTGGGGGGGGATTGATGGGATGATGGAGCTCTGATGAAATCCCCCTTATTCCAAGGACTTAAGCCGACTTTGTTTAGTTCTACAATAGGACTCCTTTGGTTGCCTTATTTTCCCTTTCAAATTTTACGTTGGCTTCTCACTCCCATCACACTCACTACGAGGACGGCACGTGGCCAGCTGCTGTTCTCTATCGGTGCTGCTCTTAAGGTGGATGCCAGGTGGTGGCCACTGCGAGATGGGTGGCTCACCATTTCATTGGCCCACTCTCTATCTGGCCTCTTCTTGGCACTGATCCAGCTGAGATAAGCCCCTCACTTTGTACAAGTTGGAACCTTCACCCTACCGTTCCTTGACCCAACACTTCTGTGTTCACTAACACACTCTGCCATTGGGCCACAAACTCAGGGCGACCTTCTTTATTTTTCACCAGTGCCGTCATTTTATTCTCTTTTGTAATAGAAAATAGGTAAGACACTCACTTGGCGACTGCAGGAGACTGTTTGCAAGCCAATAATACTTGCTCGGTGTTGATGAAGATAGCCCAGGCTATCATGAGAATGAGAATCCCTCTTTGGAGCACCACCCCAATCCGCTTCATGTTATTACTGCCATATGTCTGAAAATCAGAACAAAAGTTTTGTTAAAGTGAGTTGTATCGATATTGATCATTACATAACATTCTGATGGATGCCATTTTTTTCTACGAGGACAGACTGCAACAGTATATGGGGGAAAAATTCAGTATCGCCCCATTTGGGGCGCCATTATCGGCCGTGCGCAAAGTTTAGCGCCTGGTGCTAATTATCGCCTCTGATGGCAAACTTAGCTTTTATCGCCCCTTGAGGTGATTGGAGCGCTAAATCAGGCACTTCACACCTGCCTTAAGGCGCTAAGGCCGAGGAGCGAGGCGCTACCTCAGAGCGCTGGCGAAGCAAGGAAGGGCAAATCAAAATAAACCTGCAAAGTGCTGCTCAGTACCCAAAACTCCTTCACACAGCGTTGAATCTCGCCAGAAGTCTCTCTCTCTCTCTCTCTCTCTCTCAGAATGCGTGGTGCAAAAATGTCACCAACAAAAAAAGGCAGGAAGCGGTCGCCTTTAAATAGCGCTCCCCCAGTCCCTTTCTGACAGCAAAACGCTCCCCTCAACCTGTCGTTGCTAGCGGCAGGCGGTAAGGCAGGGGGCGCCACTCAATATCCGGTCCGGGGCGCTACCGGGGCGTTGCGCACTCAACTGACATCACGATCTGCTGGCACAGGAGATCGTGGCGGTAGTATTTAGCGCCGCCGCAAAATGCCTAGTTAATTTCGCGAGCGGCGCAAACATCGCCGCGCCCGGGCGCTCGTTGCTTTGTGCCCCATTGGCGCCCTCTTAAGGCGCTAACGGGAGGCGCAAACAACTGAATTTTTCCCCCAATATATATATTTAAAAAAAATTAAAATATTTATCTCACTTAACCAAAACCATTATGATGGGATACCATTCTTGCTTAGCATTTAACGTGCCAGGCTAGTTCAGACTACAACCACAGGAGTGCAAAGTGCAGCTGCACCACCATACTTCCTGCACAGTGGATGAAAGATAAGCAAGCATGCTACGATAAAAGACCATCTGATCCATCAAGCCCGTCCTTTCCTTAAACCATCTGCTCCATCATGGATTCTACCCAACTCACTCCTCTCCGAAGGAAAGCGTCTACAAGATTTCGCAGTATCCCCAAAAGCACAGCAAACAAAGCTCAAGAATATCTATCTAACGTTATAGCTTTAGAAATGTGGAAGCAAGTCATCTTCGGTTCCGAGGGACTGCCTAAGAAGAGAAGAGACTTCCCCAGTGTGTGTGTGTGGCTCAAATTCGCACAGGGGGATTGCAATTCCCAAGGCCTGAAGTTTAAAGATTCATTCTTCTCTGATATAACTAAATCACTTTTTCTGCATGAGAGGACTGTGATGAAATATGCCATTCATCACTCATCTGTATTCTCTGGGTGATTGTGCCTGTGACTGTGGTTTAGTTTCAGTTTCATTTCCCTTACCTCAGTTCCGTTTCCTCACCTTGTATTGTATTGTGTGTAGGGCTCCGCCCATACCTGGCCCCTATGTAAGCAGGCTCAGCGTGCCTCACATCCAGTACTGCAGACCTCTGGGTGGAAGACACCTCTCCACTGTGTGTTACCTTCTAAGTTAATAAAAGCCTTGTTTTGTTCCGCTAACATTGAGTCTCAGATTTATTGAGGCACATCAAGGACATCACTGCACACTGTGCAGCCTGGGGTTAGCTGCGCCTACCTGAGATATGAGCGTGTCACAAGCTGAAGACAACCCGACTCCTATGGAGGTACCGGATACAGTTATAACCTGCGCAAAAGAAGTAAAGGAAAGAGAAGGAAGCATTTAGCAATATAGTCATAGATGCCACCAACATGCTACAAAATAATACAAAATATGATTTTTTTATATAAATGAATAAAATACCAGTGATTTTTTTTTTGCTCTTCATTCTTTCCCTCTTCTCTCCTCTTTCCCGGCAGGTATCAACTTTTGTTACTCCAGACTCAACTATTCCAACGCTCTCCAGGCCGGCCTCCAATCTTCCGCCCTCCATAAACTTCAGCTCATCCAAAACTCTGCTGCCCCGTGTCCTAACTCGCACCAAGTCCCGTTCACCCGTCACCCCTGTGCTCACTGCCCCGTGTCCTAACTCGCACCGAGTCCCGTTCACCCGTCACCCCTGTGCTCACTGCCCCGTGTCCGAACTCGCACCAAGTCCCGTTCACCCGTCACCCCTGTGCTCACTGCCCCGTGTCCTAACTCGCACCGAGTCCCGTTCACCCGTCACCCCTGTGCTCACTGCCCCGTGTCCTAACTCGCACCCAGTCCCGTTCACCCATCACCCCCTGTGCTCACTGCCCCGTGTCCTAACTCGCACCAAGTCCCGTTCACCCATCACCCCCTGTGCTCACTGCCCCGTGTCCTAACTCACACCAAGTCCCGTTCACCCATCACCCCCTGTGCTCACTGCCCCGTGTCCTAACTCGCACCGAGTCCCGTTCACCCATCACCCCCTGTGCTCACTGCCCCGTGTCCTAACTCGCACCGAGTCCCGTTCACCCATCACCCCCTGTGCTCACTGCCCCGTGTCCTAACTCGCACCGAGTCCCGTTCACCCATCACCCCCTGTGCTCACTGCCCCGTGTCCTAACTCGCACCAAGGCCCGTTCACCCATCACCCCCTGTGCTCACTGCCCCGTGTCCTAACTCGCACCGAGTCCCGTTCACCCATCACCCCCTGTGCTCGCTGCCCCGTGTCCTAACTCGCACCGAGTCCCATTCACCCATCACCCCCTGTGCTCACTGCCCCGTGTCCTAACTCGCACCGAGTCCCGTTCACCCATCACCCCCTGTGCTCACTGCCCCGTGTCCTAACTCGCACCGAGTCCCGTTCACCCATCACCCCCTGTGCTCACTGCCCCGTGTCCTAACTCGCACCGAGTCCCGTTCACCCATCACCCCCTGTGCTCACTGCCCCGTGTCCTAACTCGCACCGAGTCCCGTTCACCCATCACCCCCTGTGCTCACTGCCCCGTGTCCTAACTCGCACCAAGGCCCGTTCACCCATCACCCCCTGTGCTCACTGCCCCGTGTCCTAACTCGCACCAAGTCCCGTTCACCCATCACCCCCTGAGCTCACTGACCTACACTGGCTCCTGGTCCACCAACGCCTCAAATTTAGAATTCTTATCCTAGTGTTCAAATCCCTCCACGGCCTCGCCCCTCCCTATCTCTGTAACCTCCTCCAGCCCTACAACCCTCCGAGATCTCTGCACTCCTCCAATTCTGGCCTCTTGCGCATCCCCCAATTTCCATCACTCCATCATTCCATCATTGGTGGCCGTGTCTTCTGTTGCCTGGGCCCTAACCTCTGGAATTCCCACCCTAAACCTCTCCTCCTCTCCATCCTCCTGTAGGGACGCTCCTTAAAACCTACCTCTTTGACCAAGCTTTTGGTCACTTATCCTAATGTCTCCTTCTTTGGCTCGGTGTCAATTTTTTTTTAGCTGATCATGCTCCTGTGAAGCCCCTCGGGCCGTTTTACTACGTTAAAGGCGCTGTATAAATGCAAGTTGTTGTTGGTGTTCCATGGGGCCTCCGCAGCCCTTGAAGGCCTTGCACAAGCGGCCAGTCTTCATGGTACGAGCGAAGTGGCTGCCAGAAGATTATCTGCCCCGTGAAAGGCATCAAGACTGAGCCCAATCTCGTTCTCACCTAACGTCCACATACATGGAGCCTCCAGGATGGGTCCTTGACAACGGTGATGAGCTGGAACTCCTAGCTGATGTTTCCGTTCTTCAGCCGAGGGCCACGGAAGCCAAGTGCTGTGCTCTAGACACCCTTCCACTGAGACCAGCGGGTAAACCCAGGCTTTGTTTTTATGAGGAGCATTTCATCAGCGGATAAGGACACTAAACTTGAAACTGATAGGAGGCAATGCAATTGGATCACTCTTTTATGCATTATGGTGAAATAAATGTGCACGTTCTGAAGATAAACTTATCGCTATGGCAAGACTAACGGCGCCCAATTCAACTTTTCCTAAATGGCCACAGAATGTGGAGCTGACCATATTGATGAGCCGTATCATCAGCTGTGACAGAAACTGCCAAAGGAAAATGAATTGTAAATAATATACACTGGCCACTTAATTGTGATCATACGCTTTTGTACTTGTTAAAACAAACTTGGGCCTAGAAATTCAGTATCGCCACGTTTGGGGCGCTACAGCCGGGCATTCGCTAAATTTAGCGCTGGGCGCAACTTAGCGCCACCTTCGCCGAAATTGAGTTGCATCGCCCCAAGAGGTTGCTGCTGCGCTAAAGCAGGCGGTGCACGACTATCATAAGGCGCTAAGCCGGTGAGCCGAGGCGCTACCAGCGAGGGCGGGCGCAGCGCAGGTGCAGCGAGTTATAGATTGCAGGCAGACACGCTGGCGCCGGTCAGCTCTTAAAGGGGGAGGGTCAATTTGTTTTGCTGCCACGCCCTGCACACTGCAGCCCTGAATCTAGGCCTGGACAGACCTGCTTCAACAACTCAATGCCCACGACCATGGAGAAGGCCAGGGAGCGAGCACAGCGCTTTAATGAGGGTGCCCTGAAGGTTCTGGTTGGCGCAGTGGAGCGCAGGCGACCTGTCCTCTTCCCTGGCAGTGGCAGGAGGTCGCTGCCCAGCGAGTACATGAAAGCTTGGAGGGAGGTTGCACACAGAGTGACCTCCAGCAGCTTGGTCCCCAGGACACCCACGCAATGCAGAAAGAAGTTCAACGACCTCACTCGGGTTGTCAGGGTGAGTACCCTTTCCAGTATCCTCTTCATCCCTGCACGTGCACATCACTTTTTGGCCAAAGGGTCCTGAAAGCCCCAATGCCCAGCCCTCATCCAAGACCTATGGGACTCTCATGAAAATCACTTGCACATTCAGCACTTTACACACTGTCAGGGCTATTCCACCATGGGAGGCAGTGCAGGCAAGATCAGGGCTTGACACTGTCAGGGTTATTCCACCATGGGAGGCAGTGCAGGCAAGATGAGGGCTTGACACTGTCAGGGCTATTCCACCATGGGAGGCAGTGCAGGCAAGATGAGGGCTTGACACTGTCAGGGCTATTCCACCATGGGAGGCAGTGCAGGCAAGATGAGGGCTTGACACTGTCAGGGCTATTCCACCATGGGAGGCAGTGCAGGCAAGATGAGGGCTTGACACTGTACTCAGAGCCTGCCCTTTCTCTTGCAGGACAAGCTGGCCCACAATCGCAGGCAGCAGCTACAGACCGGGGGAGGCCGTCCTAAACTTAAAGACCTCAGCGACCTGGAGCAGCGAGTGGAGTGGATTATGGGAGGCCGGCTGATTGGCCCCGTTGCCACTGGAGACGCCAACCCCATTCTGGACAGCAGTGGTAAGGTCATCACCTTTTTGACCTCTCTCTTTCCACTTGTGCCTCACAGCAGCATCCTTTGCCACTCTCGAACCAATGCAGTGCATTGCAGCACTCATGCCTCCCTCGCTGCCGCCCTGTCCTCACTCTAAAGCAACTCTTGTGCCTCCCTGCTTTCAGATGCTGAATCGCCAGGTGAGGAGGCAGGCCCTCAAGCTGGCACTGTGAGTGAATCGGAAGGCGAGGAGGAGGAAGAGGAAGCCGGACCATCAGTGCCACCTTCAGCCGAGGCAGCCCATGGCCATGATGGGGACACGTCTTCCCTGGAGGGGAGCAGGGGAAAGGGTCTGATGACGGTGAAGCTCCGGGGCCCAGCGGGCTGCAGCAACGCGGGAGGGATAGGGAAGCTCGGCGGCCTTCTCCCCGGAGGGTGAGTTCGGCCTTCAGTCCTGCTACAGTGAGCGCAGAGGAGGTGCGGCTCCTTGGTGAAATGGGCGCCCAGGCTGAGCACAGGCACACTGAGCTCATAGCTGCAGTGGCAAGGATGCCTGACTGCATAGAGTCACTGGCAAGGAGTGTGCAGGAATTCGGGGCAGCACAGGCCAGGAGTCTGCAGGACTTCGGGGCAGCACAGGCCAGAAGTCTGCAGGAGGTCGCTGCATCACAGGCCAGGAGTCAGCAGGAGGTCGCTGCATCACAGGCCAGGAGTCAGCAGGACGTCGCTGCATCACATGCGGCTTCCAGCCAAGTGCTTAGTGATGTGCCTCAATAATTCCGAGACTCGAAGGTAGCAGAACAAAACAAGGCTTTTATTAACTTAGAACGAAACACGTAATAGAGAGAGATGTCGTCCTTCTGGAGACTGGGGCTAGACTGAAGCTAGCTTACAAACGGGGCCAGGTATGGGCGGAGCCCTACACACAGCACATTCCAGCACATTCCAGTATACAATACAGCACATTCCAGTACACAATACAATGAGGTCTGGGGGAAGGGAAATGACACTGAAACCGATCTCAGTCACAGGCAGTGATGAATGGAAATATTTCATCACATTCACCCCTTCTATAGATTTAGTCTGTTCGGGGGTTTGATAGTCCTCTGCGGCCGACGTGGCTGTTGCGGTGCCGCGGGTGTCGGCTGGGTGTCCCCGGTAGCCTCCTGGGTCTCTGCCGGGGGTGCCGCCAGGGTTGTTGAAGGGGTAGTTGGTGGGGGTGCCGTTGGTCGGTGTTCTTCCGGGGGTGATGAAAGAGTAGTGGGTGGGTAAGAGTTGCTGTGATCGTCGTTGCCGCTATTGCCGTGGTTGTTGTCGATGCCGGCTGGGGCGACGTCTTTTATGGACACGGTGTCCTCCCTTCCGTCAGCGTGCCGGACATATGCGTATTGGGGGTTGGCGTGGAGTACGTGTACTGGCTCCACGAGAGGGTCCGTCTTGTGGCCCCTCACATGCCTTCGCACGAGTACCGGACCTGGGGTGGAGAGCCATGACGGCATGGATACACCTGAGGTGGATTTCCGGGGAAAGACAAACATTCGTTCATGAGGCGTGGTATTAGTGGCCGTACACAATAGCGACCGTATCGAATGGAGCACATCCGAGAGGACTTCCTGCCAGCGGGAGATAGGGAGGCCCTTGGTCCTTAGAGCTAGAGTGACTGCTTTCCATACTGTCCCGTTCTCTTGCTCCACTTGGCCGTTACCCCGGGGGTTGTAGCTGGTGGTACGGCTCGTGGCGATCCCCCTGGACAGCATGTACTGGCGTAGCTCTTCACTCATGAAGGACGCCCCCCTATCCGTATGGATGTAGCTCGGCATACCGAACAGGCAGAACAGGCTGTTGAGGCATTTAATGACCGTGGCACTGGTCATGTCTGGGCAGGGGAAGGCGAATGGGAACCGGGAGTATTCGTCCACAATGTTCAGGAAGTAAACATTGCGGTCGACGGACGGGAGGGGGCCCTTGAAATCTAAGCTGAGCTGCTCAAAGGGCCGTGTAGCTTTGATTAAGTGGGCTCTATCTGGGCGGTAGAACCGAGGCTTGCACTCAGCGCAAGTGCGGCAGTTCCTGGTCAGGGACCGAACTTCCTCAATCGAGTAGGGTAAGTTACGGGACTTTATGAAGTGGAACAGCCGCGTGACCCCTGGGTGGCAGAGGTCGTTGTGGAGGGTCTGTAGCCGATCCCCGGTGGCGCTGGCACACATCCCTCGTGAGAGGGCGTCAGGGGATTCGTTAAGGGCCCCTGGCCGGTAAATGATGTCGTACTCGAAGGTGGAGAGCGCGATCCGCCACCTAAGAATCTTATCATTTTTAATCTTCCCCCTCTGTTTATTATTGAACATAAACGCTACCGACCGCTGGTCGGTAAGTAGGGTGAAGCGTTTGCCGGCTAGGTAGTGGCACCAGTGGCGCACTGCCTCCACGATGGCTTGGGCCTCCTTTTCCACGGAGGAGTGTCTGATCTCGGGCCCTTGGAGGGTCCTCGAGAAGAAAGCTACGGGCCGCCCCGCCTGGTTGAGGGTGGCCGCCAAGGCGAAGTCAGACGCATCACTTTCCACTTGAAATGGAGTGTTCTCGTCCACTGCCTGTAGCGTGGCCCGCTCAATATCCTGCTTAATGCTTTTGAAGGCGGCGTGGGCCTCAGCAGAGAGCGGGAAAGAGGATGCTTTCAAGAGGGGGCGGGCTTTGTCGGAGTAGTTGGGGACCCATTGGGAATAATAAGAAAATAACCCCAGGCACCTTTTCAGGGCTTTGGGAGTGTTGGGCAGGGGCAGCTCCCGTAGGGGGCGCAATCGGTCGGGGTCTGGTCCGATTTCCCCATTCTCCACCACGCTGCCTAGTATGCAGAGGCGCGTGGTGTTGTAAATGCACTTGTCCCCGTTGTAGGTGAGGTTGAGTTTTTGTGCGGTTTTCAGGAACCTCTCGAGGTTCGAGTCGTGATCCTGCTGGTTGTGACCGCAGATGGTGACGTTGTCGAGGTAGGGGAAGGTTGCCTGCAAGTGGTGGTCATCGACCATGCGGTCCATCTCCCTCTGGAAGACCGAGACCCCATTCGTCACCCCAAAGGGGACTCTGAGGAATTGGTAGAGGCGTCCGTTTGCCTCGAAGGCGGTGTACGGGCGGTCCTCTGGTCTGATAGGGAGCTGGTGGTACGCTGACTTGAGGTCGATGGTGGAGAACACCCGGTATTGGGCGATTTGGTTCACCATTTCTGATATGCGGGGTAGCGGGTAGGCGTCTAGTAGGGTGTACCTGTTGATCGTTTGACTATAGTCGATCACCATCCGTTTCTTCTCGCTACCCCTTACCACTGCCACTTGGGCGCGCCACGGGCTGTTGCTGCGTTCAATAATGCGCTCTTTCAGGAGCCTGTCTACCTCGGTCGCGATAAACCGCCTGTCCTCCCAGCTGTACCTCCTGCTTTTGGTCGCTATTGGCCAGCAGTTAGGGGTAAGGTTCGCGAATAGCGAAGGCGGCTTTACCTTCAGGGTAGCCAGACCGCACACTGTGAGGGGCGGCTGGGACCCACCATACTTGAGCGTGATGCTTTGGTGGTTGCACTGGAAATCCAGGCCCAAGATCACGCTCGCACATAGGTTCTTCATGATTAATGCTTTAAAATTATCATATACAGTTCCGTTAACGCACAATTGTACCGTGCAGTAACCCAGAATGGTCGATGTCTGGGTTTTGTCAGCCATAGAGATGGTACCCTGAGTAGGGACCACCTTTAGGGAGAGTTGTTGTGCCAGTTCTGGGTGGATAAAGCTCTCCGTGCTTCCACTGTCAATTAAGCATTTAACCCGGCACCCGTTTACCTCGATGTCCACCATTGATCTGGATAGCGGGTGCGGCCTGGTCTGGTCCACTGTGACCGATGCCACTGTAGGGCCCTGATCGATACAAGATGGCATCCACGCTGTCTGCTCACAAGATGGCGGACCCCACGAGGTCGGGCAAGATGGCGTCCAAGATGGCCGCTCCCACGGCGCACACGCGGCGGTGGCGGGTTTTCCGGCGGTTGGTTTTCCGGCGGGGTTCCCTCTGCACACCTTCCCGAAGTGCCCCTTCTTACCGCACTTAAAGCAGGTGGTGCCTTTCGCCAGGCACAGGTTTCTGGTGTGCTTTGGCTGCCCGCAGAAGTAGCAGCTGGGTCCCTGACGCGTCGCGGCTGTCGTAGGGCTTCTGGGGGGAGAGCGGGGCCCAGCCGGTGTCGGGCTGTCGGGCGGGGAAGATGCCTTCCAAGATGGCGGCGCCCTCGGTGCACACGTGGTGGCGTGGATGGCGCGGGCTGAAGAGTAGGCGTCCGAGTTTCTCTGGGCCACATCCAGGGATCGCGCGGTGCCCGCAGCCTGTTTCAGGTCCAACCCCGTTTTTTCCAGCAGTCTTTGCCGGATGTAAGTGGAACAGAGGCCTGTGATGAAGGCATCGCGAACAAGCTCGTCAGTGTACACTGCGGCTTTTACATCTCGGCACTTGCAGTCTTTGCCAAGCATTTTCAGAGTGCTTAGGAACTCCTCCACCGATTCCCCAGGTCGCTGTGCGCGGGTGGCGAGCAGGTGCCTAGCATACACCTCATTCGTAGGCTGCTGGTAATGCGCCTTTAAGATGTCGCAGGCGGCCAGGTACATCTCGGCGTCTTGGATGAGGGGGTAAACCCGGTGGCTTACCCAATTCCGCAGAATTCCGAGTCTCACCCTCGCAGCGTCCGTAGCGTCTTTGACGGCTGCGGAATTGTCCAGGAAGAATTCCATACACTCAAACCAGTGTCCGAAGCGTGCTGATGCGTCCGGAGCATGTTGATCCAAATCCAAACGTTTGGGTTTCAGGAGTTGATCCATAGTGTTGAAAAATAAGTTAATAAAATTGATGTGCCTCAATAATTCCGAGACTCGAAGGTAGCAGAACAAAACAAGGCTTTTATTAACTTAGAACGAAACACGTAAGCGAGAGAGATGTCGTCCTTCTGGAGACTGGGGCTAGACTGAAGCTAGCTTACAAACGGGGCCAGGTATGGGCGGAGCCCTACACACAGCACATTCCAGCACATTCCAATATACAATACAGCACATTCCAGTACACAATACAATGAGGTCTGGGGGAAGGGAAATGACACTGAAACCGATCTCAGTCACAGGCAGTGATGAATGGAAATATTTCATCACGCTTAGTCGTGCCATGCATTCACTGGCTGGTCTGATGCAGACACAGATCAGGGCCACACGGGCACTAACTGCTGCCACCCTCGCTGGATCGGCCAGAAATCGCCGGGGCCCTCGCCGCACCGCAGCAGCCCAGCAGTCTGTGCTTCAGCAGATTGCTGCGCATGCTTCAGTACTGGCCCGTGCGAGTGCCAGTGTCTCGGCCGAGCAGGGAGTGCCTGTGCTCTGTCAGGTTGGCAGCATTCCTGCTGCCAACACTGTCACTCCTCCAGTGCAGCTGCCACCACCCGTAGGACAGACTGCTGCCGCCCAAGCAGAGTTGGAGCAGTCAGCAGCCGGGCCCTCAAGGCCCAGAGCTGGTCCAGGCCGTCCCCCAAGGACATCTGCCGACTCACTATCTGACCCTCAGCAGCCTTCCCCCAGCCTTGCTGCAGCCACTGGGGTCCCATTGAGGAGGAGCTGCAGGGCGGGAAGGGGCCAATCGCACAAGCGAGGCGGATCACCCTCGCAGGCCAGAAAGTAGGAGGTGTGGCAAAATGTTGAGTTTTTTATGAAGGTGGAGAATGTTGTGTTACTTTTTTATGAAGGCCGAGAATGTTGTGTTTGTTTCTTATGAAGGCCAAGGATCATGGTCATTTTTGTTTCACTGTTTTGTTCATTTTCTCCAGGTTGTGAGAGCCAGTTATGTGTCTGACTGTTTTTTGGGGGGTTTCTCTGTATTTGTTTGTCATGTGGGAAGGGCACAGAGTTTGTTAAATAAAAAATTGTCTTTATTCAGATTGTCCATGTTTGCACTTTGAACTATTTGTTGCCTTGACTGCCTCAGGGTTTGCGGAGCGGCTCCATTCATGTTCTTTCAATGGCACAAGCCATTCCCTGAGAGGGGGCCTAGAACCAACTTGCAATAAGCCGCTGACGGACGGCCTTTGCACTTTGTGCCTCCCTCCCGTCTTGGTGCTCCTCCTCCTCCTCCTCCTCCTCCTCTGGTGGTCCTCCAATGTCTGCAGGCAGTGGCTGAGTCCTGAGGATAGCCAGGTTGTGCAGCATGCAGCACACTACAACGAAATGGGAGACTCGCTCAGGCGAGTACTGTAGGGCTCCCCCGGAATGGTCCAGACAGTGGAACCGTTGCTTTAGCACGCCGATTGTGTACTCAATGATGTTCCTGGTCGCTTGATGGCTGTCATTGTATCGTTCTTCAGCAGGGGTGGTGGGCGCACGGAGTGGGGTCATCAGCCAGGTGCACAAAGGATAGCCCTTGTCCCCGAGAAGCCAACCTCCTGGGTGAGCCGGGGCTTCGAAAATGTCTGCCACAGAAGTCTGGCGCAGGATGAAGGCGTCGTGGCTGCTGCCTGGAAAGCGGGCATTCACAGCTAGTATGAGCTGCCTGTGGTCACAAACCAACTGCACGTTCAGCGAATGGTAGCCCTTCCGGTTGCGGTAATCCTCGGCATTCTCTAGAGGCGCCCGCAAAGCCACATGCGTGCAGTCAATGGCGCCCTGGACCATGGGGAAGCCCGCTATTCTTGCAAAGCCCATTGCACGCTCTTGCTGCTTGTCCGGGGTCATGGGGAAGGAAATGTACTGATGTCTCCTTCTGAAGAGGGCATTCATGACCTGGCGGATGCAGCAATGCACCGCGAACTGGGAGATATTGGCAATGACCCCAGTAGCGGATTGGAAGGAGCCGGTGGCATAGAAGTTGAGAGCCACCGTCACCTTCACTGTCACCGACAGAGACGTCCTGCTCCACAGCTGAGGCTGCAGATCTCTCTGAAGCAGGTGGCAGATCTCCGTGACCACCTCCCTTCTGAATCGAAGCCTCCGAATGCACTGCTCCTCAGACATGTTGAGGTAGGAGAAGTGCTGTCGGTGTACCCTGGGAGGGTAAGGCCTCCTGTGCCGACGCCTGTTGGCCCTTCTCCGTCTGGCCATGATTGGCACTCTCTCTCGGCGTCTCTGAGCCCTTTCAATGCAATGCAGATACCCAACGTTTCCACCCATTGCAGCCCCCATTATATGTGGCCACTCAAGGCTATGGCACTGAGAAATAAATCCAACTGCAAAGCTCTGGCCTGAAGCCAGAAGTACCTGTGCGAGCGATGAGTCAAAGCAGAAAGCTCTCTCCCTTTGTCTCTCTCCAAATCTCTCTCTCTCTCACACAGAAGGGCCTAGAAATTCAGTAGGCCTAGCGCCCCATTTGGGGCGCTGGAGGGCCTAGCGCCGGAGTTATGGCCAGTTTAAAAATTCCCTGGGGCCCTGGAATCGGCGGTAGACCGGTAGCGCTGCGCCGGCACCGATGACGTCATCGGTGTGCGCAGCGTCCTGGTTGCCATGCCGACGGGCCCCAGCGCCGAAATTCAGTTGCGGCCGCCTCGCCCGTGGCAGCCGCAACTAAGACTCTGGCAACAGAGTCTTACACGACTTTGCGCCGGCGCATAAAGGTGGAGCGGCGGCCGGCCGCTTTCCCGCCGGCCGCCTGCCCGCACCTCCCTCCCCGGACTCCCCCCCCCGCGGAACAGATGCTTCTCGGCTGCGAGCCCGGCACTTCCCCGAGGTGCCGGGCTCATTTTTGTGGCGATTTTACCGGCCAGCGGGCGGGTGCAGGCAGCTCCTCCTTAACTGAAGGAGGAGGCCTGCACTTCCCGAGCCTGCCACACTGCATCGGGCGCCGCAGCGCCGGAATAGCGCCGCAATGCGGCGCGTAGCGCCAGTTTTCAGGCGCAAACACCCTTCAGTAGCGCCGGCAGCCGTTTGGGCGCGGCGCTACTGAATTTTTGGCACGCGCAGGGGGACTTAGCGCCGGCGCTAACTTTCCGGCGCTAAAGCCCTGGCGCGGCGCCAACTGAATTTCTCGGCCAAGGAGTGGAACAAAATGGCTGCCACAAAGAATGCAGGAAGAGTCCCCTTTAAATAGCACCCCCCCCAACCCCACAGCGACTGGGAACCGTTCCACTCAACCAGTCGCTGGGAGCGCCAGGCGCAAAGAAGGGGGGCGCCACTGAAGTTCCGGTTCGGGGCGCACCAAGGGCGTCGCACCATGAAATGACGTCAGGATCTGCGCGCGCAGCTGAGCGGGCGCTGCGGTTTTGCGCCGCCGCTAATTCTTGACTCAAGTTTGCGAGAGGCGCAGATCGCGCCGCGCCCGGGCGCTAGCCACTTCGCGCCCCACTTCTCGCCCTCTTAAGGCGCTAGCGGCTGGCACTAACAACTGAATTTCTAGGCCTTGCAATCTAATTAAACCGCTCCCTGAAAGCAATTGTCTCTTTTTTTTTCTTCAAAAAGGAGATGCCATTTTGAGGTGATTTCATCGAGGTTTTCAAGGTTAGGAAGGGAAGTGGCAAAGTTGCGATCCAGGCAAATCATTCACTGTGATGAAGGGGTTCAAATATCAGGGTACACAAATTAGGAATTACGACCTTTAGAGTTAAAAAAAACCTCAAAGTCAAGCAGAACATTTTCACCTTTAAGGCAGGCGGTTGTGGAATGAGTTAGCAGGCAAGGCCATTGAAGTGGATTTTCTAAACGGGTTCAGTAAAATAGATTGTATAAACAGCTCATTGAAGGAGACTGTATAAATGGATTAATTGAGGGGGGAATACATAAATGGGTTTGGTAGGCAATTCGATACGTTCTGGAGAGAGCAGCGTATGAAGGATATGACGAGATGTTCAATGACGGTAAACTCACCACCGGCCCAGCCAGTCTGGAAGTATGTTTCACTTCTTGCCATAAATTACTGGGTTTCAATCCTTTTATTTTCCTCAGTAGCAAGTTGCCACAGGTTCGACATGCCTGGGCAACATGGCCAGAGTTCTGTCCCACTGAATTCTGCATTTTGCCGATCCTTCTTTGCAAAGAAAAAAATAAATCAATTATTTTACTTCTCTCGTTAGGGTATCCCCGCCCCTTTAACGTCCCAAGGCGCTTCACAGGAGTGTCATAAAACAAAATCTGACACCGAGCCACAGCAGGAGAAATTAGGGCAGGTGACCAAAAGCTTGGTCAAAGAGGTAGGTTTTAAGTAGCGTCTTAAAGGAGGAGAGAGAGGTAGAGAGGAGGAGAGAGAGGTAGAGAGGAGGAGAGAGAGGTAGAGAGGAGGAGAGAGAGGTAGAGAGGCGGAGAGGAAATAGTGGAGAACCAAGCGTCTAGCGAGAATGAAGAACTGAAAGAAATTAGTATTAGTAAAAAAATTAGTTTTCTCTCTCCCTCCTTTCTTAAATAGTGGGGTTACATTTGCTACCTTCCAATCCGTGGGAACCGCTCTAGAATCTACGGAATTTTGGAAAATGACAACCAATGCATCCACTATCTCTATAGCCACCTCTTTCAAAACCCTAGGATGTAGGCCATCAGGTCCAGGGATTTATCAGCTTTCAGTCCCATTAATTTCTCCAGTACTATTTATTTACTAATACTAATTTCTTTCAGTTCCTCATTCTCGCTAGACCCTTGGTTCTCCACTATTTCTGGGAAGTTTTTTGCATCTTCTTCCGTGAAGACAGACGCAAAGGGCTGGATTTTGTCAATGGGGATGTGATGGAGGCGGGACTCCCACTTTTTGGGTTGTAGTCCCGCCTCCATCGATTTGTGGCCAACCCATGTGATTTTCCCTTGATTGACCTCGTTGAGCCCGCCCAGCGGGCTCAGCAGGCCAATTAAGGGACACCCGGTTACAGGTGACGTCAGGGATTGACATTTCATCTGTCAAGGCCTTTTGACAGATGAAATGTCAGTGTTTGACAGCTCTGTGAAGCTGTCAAACACTGACAATCTGACTTCTAACTTGAGTCCTTCTCCACAGACTCAGTTAGAAATCTCTCCAGAACAGAAAGCAGAATGCTGCAACTTTTGACAGCTCGCAGCCATTCTGCTTTCTGTGCTGGTGAAATGAGGGACTCCCGAGACCTGAAGGAAGGAAGGCTGTAAAGGTAAGTAAAACTTATTTAAACACTTTACACACACCAAACACACTTACCTCTGCACTCATGCACCCATCACTCACCTGAACACACATCTCGAACCCTCCAAGTTCTTCAGCCCGACAGCCTGCCTCGCTAACTTGGCGTGGTTTGGCGTCGTCGGGAATCCCACACTTCAGGAATAAAAATAGGGATTAAGCTAAAAACTGCCTGTTAACTACCTGTTAACAGGCAGTTAATTGGCACTAATCCCCTTCCCGCCTCGGGGAGGCTGGTCCCAGTGCGGGTCGGGTATCCGCCTCCTTTGAAACTGGCACGGAGGCGGGTTGGGGGCGGGATGGGTTCGTGCCCCCCGATTTCGAGATTTTAACCCCCCACATGCCTCCAATCCTCCCTCCATGGCCCAATGAAAAGCGAGCCCTATGACTCTATAAAGTACTTCACTGACTGCGGAGCATTTTCGGACATCCTGAGAACGTGGAAGGCACTGTATAAACGCAAGTTCTTATTTCTCTTTTTTCAAACAATGAATTACTCTGAAATGCAGTGACTGTTATGTAGTTAAATGCAACAGGCATTTCGTACTAGCAATGCTTCGCAAACAGCAACGAGATGAGTGACCAGTTGATCCGTCCTGTTTTGGTGTTGGTTGAACGTTGGCCGTGACACCGTGGCACCTCCGGCAATGCAGCACTCCCTCGGTACTGCACTGGAGTAGCAGCCGAGATTCTGTTAGATCCTGGAGTGGGGATTGAACCTACAACCTTCTAACTCAGCCGATTGAGCCAAGCTGGCACATGCATCCAGGGCAAACTACCCTTTGTGTGTGTTTGTGGTGTGTGTGTGTGTGGCCACTGCTTTCTGCAGATTGTTATCTGAACACATCCTAAAACCTTTTTAAACACAACAAATAAAGTAGCGTTCTGATGTAACTGGCCTGATTACACACATGTTGCTTCTGGTGCAACTGGGATGGCAACATAATCGTGGTAGATCGTCGGTGATGGAATAAGAAAGAAAGGCCTAGAAATTCAGTTGCGTTCGCCAGCCGTTAGCGCCATAAGAGGGGTAGATTTGGAGCGCTAGGCACTTAGCGCCCGGGCGCAGACCGATCTGCGCCTACGCCCAACTTCAGTTGACCTTTAGCGCCGGCGCAAAGTGTTTGCGCCCGCTCAGCTGCGCGCGCAGCTTATGACGTCATTTCGTCGTGCAACGCTGTTTGTGCGCCCCAAACTGGAACTTCAGTGGCGCCCGCCCAATGTGGGCGTGGCGCTGTTAAGAACTGTGAAGTGGAACGCAGCAGAGGCCCTGCGGGCCTCGGGGAGCGCTAATTAAAGGGCACTTAGACTGGACTATAAAGGCCAGCCATTTTGCTGCAATGACTTTAGTGCTTTGGATTTCTGGACAGAGACCAAGGAACAGACCTTACTGATTTGGGACAACATAGGAGAGGTATTTTTGGCTTCTGGCCAGAGCTTGGAAATTTGACTCATTGTGATTTCACTGTTTGCAAGTATATTATGGGGGCTGCATGGGGTGGCAACCCTCAGTTCCAGCATTATGTGCGAAGGGCTCGCAGATGCTGTGTGAGAGAGGCAGCCATGCCTAGACGCAGAGGGGCCATCAGGCGTCGGCAACGTAGGCCTTACCCACTCAGGGAATACCGGCAGCAGGTGTCCTATCTCACCATGACTGCCGCGCATTGTGTTAAGAGGCTGCGCTTCAGAACGGAGGTGGTTGCAGAGATCTGCCAGCTGCTTCACAGAGATCTGTGTCCACAGCTGATGTGCAGGACGTCTCTGTCGGTGGAAGTGAAGGTCACGGTGGCTCTTAACTTTTATGCAAGCGGCTCCTTCCAAGCCGCTGCTGGGGACATAGCGAACATCTCCCAGTTCGCCGTGCATCGCTGCATCCGGCAGGTCACCGATGCCCTTTTCGCAAGGAGACACCAATTCATCTCCTTCCCCATGACCCTAGAGAGGCAGGAGCAGCGTGCAGTCGGATTTGCCAGGATCGCCGACTTCCCCATGGTGCAGGGCGCCATTGGCTGCACGCATGTGGCTATGCGGGCACCTATCGACAATGCCGAGGATTACCGCAACCGGAAGGGCTACCATTCCCTCAATGTACAGCTGGTGTGTGACCACAGGCAGTGCATCCTAGCTGTCAATGCCCGCTTTCCAGGAAGCAGCCACGATGCATTTATCCTGCGTCAGACTACTGTGGCTGACATGTTCCAGGCACAGCCTCCCCCAAGGGGATGGCTTATCGGGGACAAGGGCTACCCTTTGTGTACATGGCTCATGACCCCGCTCCGCGCGCCCAGGACCCCTGCTGAGGAGGCATACAACGAAAGCCATCAAGCCACAAGGAACATCATAGAGCAAACGATTGGCGTCCTCAAGCAACGGTTCTGCTGCCTGGATCGTTCCAGCGGATCTCTACAGTATTCGCCGGATAGAGTCTCCCAGTTCGTCGTCGTTTGCTGCATGCTGCACAACCTGGCTATCCGCAGGACTCAGGCACTGCCACCTCACGTTGGCCCACCACCTCAGGAGGACGAGCAGGAGGGCCATGAGGAGGAGGAGGAGGAGTACCAGCCCAGGAGGGAGCCACAAGGTCCAAGGGCCATCCGCCGGCGGCTTATTGAACGACACTTCTAGGCCCCCTGTCAGGGAATGGCTTGTGGCAATGAACGCACCTGAATGCAGCCGCTCCGCAAGCCCTCAGCCGGTTAACGCAACAACCACTTGAAACATTACACATGGACAAGCTGAATAAATAAAAAGCTTTATTTAACAAACTCAGGGCCCTTCCCACATGAAACACAGAAACAGACAAGACCCCCAAAAAACAGTCAAAAACATATCTCACTCCCACAACCTGGGGAGGAATAACAAAACTTGTCCATCCAATTGGCCTTCATCCTCGGCCTTACCAAGACTAACCCCCCCATACAGAACACAAACACCCCCATCTAAAAAAACATTTGCCTTCATCTTCGGCCTTACCAAAATAAACCCCCCCTATACAGAACACAAACACCCCCATATAAGAAAGCATTTGGCAACACACTCTACTTGGTGTGCCGAGAGGGCGAGTCCTTGTGCAGGCTTGTCCGGCCCCTGCCCGACCTGCTGCTCCGCCTCAACCTGGGCCCTGTGGGTGTTGCAAGGCTGGGGGAAGGCTCCTGAGGGGCACAATGCGTGACGGCAGATGCCCTTGGGGGTCGGCCTAGACGAGGTCCGGCCCTGGTGGGGCTGGCTGCTGACTGCTGCAGCTGTGGCTGGGCAGCATCAGTCTCTCCAGCAGCTCGTCGCAGCTTTGCTGGGGGAGTGGCAGTGGCGGCTGCAGCAATGGGGGCAAGGTGGCTGATGCCAGGCGCTCGCTGGTCGCCAGAGACACTGGCACTCGGCCGGGCTGGCACTGCAGCAAGCGCAGCAATCTGGTGAAGGCCAGACCGCTGTGCTGCAGCAGCGCGGCGGGTGCCGTGACGATGCGTCCGTGACACAGCGAGTGTGGCAGAAGTGAGTGCCCGTACTGCCCTGGTCTGTGCCCGCATCAGACCAGCCAGTGTCTGGACGGCACCACTCATGAACTCTCGACTCGCGTCCTGTGCTGCCGCGAGTTGTTCGACACCCCTGGCCTGTGAGTCCCCGAAATCGGCCACACTATGAGCCAGGGACTCAATGGCCTGAGGCAACTGTCCCACAACCCCCATGAACTCGGTGTGGCGCCGCTCCGAGTCCGCGGACATTTGATCAAGGAGCCGCACCTCCTGGGCGAGGACCGTCTCCGGACTGGAGGCCGGACTCTCCCTCTGGGGAGAAGGCCGCCGAGCTGGCCGACCCTTCCCGCGTGGCTGGACGCCACTGGGCCCAGCAACTGCCCTCCCCTGCAACACTTCCCCCCTCTGGGGAGAAGGCAGCCGTGCTGCCCGACCCTTCCCGCGTGGCTGGACGCCACTGGGCAGGGGAGCTACACCCCCCTGCAACACTTCCCCCTGGCTCTCTTCCAGGAAAGACGTGTCCCCTCCATTGCCATCCCCTGGCGCGGATGAGGGTTCCCCCGATGTGCCGCCTTCCTCTTGGTCCTCGTCGTCCTCCTCTTCCGAGGGACTGACACTCGCAGCTTCAGGGACCTCCTCCTCGCCAGCTGAAAGCAGGAAGGCACAAGAGTAGCTTTAGAGTGAGGACAGGGCGTCAGCGAGGGAGGCATGAGTGGTGGCATTATGCGCATTGGTGGGACAGTGGCAAAGGATGTAGATCTGAAGCGCAAGGGGAATGAGAGAGGTCCAAACGGTCATGTCCATACCATTGGCGCCCAGCACAGGGTTGGCATCTCCAATAGCAACGGGGCCAATCACCCGGGCACGCATGAGTCGAGCCACGCGCTCCTCCAGGTCACTGAGCTCCTGGAACTGGACACGGCCTCCCCCGGTGACAGTCCGGCTCTTCAGATTCTGCGCCAGCTTGGCCTGCAAGAGAAAGGACGGCCTCTAAGTACAGTGTGGTGCCCTGTTGTTGTGTGCACTGCCTCCCATGGTCGAATAGCTTGGCCAGTGTGGTTCCCTGTTGTTGTGTGCACTGCCTCCCATGGTCGAATAGCTTGGCCAGTGTGGTTCCCTGTTGTTGTGTGCACTGCCTCCCATGGTCGAATAGCTTGGCCAGTGTGGTTCCCTGTTGTTGTGTGCACTGCCTCCCATGGTCGAATAGCTTGGCCAGTGTGGTTCCCTGTTGTTGTGTGCACTGCCTCCCATGGTCGAATAGCTTGGCCAGTGTGGTTCCCTGTTGTTGTGTGCACTGCCTCCCATGGTCGAATAGCTTGGCCAGTGTGTCAAGTGCAGAAAGTGCTATTGATGATCATGCCAGTGCCATAGCTGCTGGAGGAGGGCTGGCCATTAGGCCTTTGAGGTCCCTTTGCCCGTAATGTGAGGTGCACATGCAAGGATGAGGAGGACACTGGAAAGGGTACTCACCCTGACCAACCGAGTGAGGTCGTTAAACTTCTTCCGGCATTGGTCACCAGTCCTGGGGACATCGCTGTTGGCTGTGACCCTCTGGGCGATTTCCCTCCAGGCTCTCCTGTACAGCCTCTTGGGAGCCTTCTTGCCACTGTCCGGGCACAAGATATCTCTGTTCTTCTCCAAACCCCTAAGCAGCACCCTCAAAGCATGGGCAGAGAAGCGCTGCGCTCGCTCACGGGCCCTCTGCATCGTTGCTGGCGCTATTTCTCTCCAGCAGCAGTGTTTAGGCCTAGCTGGAGGGCTCCAGTATCCAGGGCGTGGCAGCAGACCAGGTCGACCCTTCCCCCTTTAAGAGCTGGCCGGCGTCAGGGTGTCTGCTGTCAATCAAAACATGACCGCACCTGCGCTGCGCCCGGCCTCGGCGGTATGAGTCTGCACCGCCGGCTTAGCGCCTAAAGATAGGTGTGCAACGCCAGTTTTAGCGCTCGCCCAAACTCCTTGCCCAAAGCTACTGAATATCGGCGAACTGGCCTCCACTTTCCGGCGGGCGCAAACTTTAGCGCCCGCCCGACTTTACCGCCCCAAACGTGGCTATACTGAATTTCTAGGCCAAGGACTTGCATTTATACAGCACCTTTCACGACCTCAGGACGTCCCAAAGTGCTTTACAGCCAATGAAGTACTTTTTTGAAGTGTGGTCACTGTTGTAATGTAGGAAATGTGGCAGCCAATTTGCGCACAGCAAGATCCCACAAACAGCAATGTGATAATGACCGGATAATCTGTTTTTGTTATGTTGGTTGAGGGATGAATATTGGCCCCAGGACACCGGGGAGAACACCCTTGCTTTTCTTTGAAATAGATCTTTTACATCCACTTGAGGCCTCGGTTTATCGTCTCATCTGAAAGACGGCACCTCCGACAGTGCAGCACTCCCTCAGCACTGCACTGGAATGTCGGTCTAGATTTTTGTGCTCAAGTCTCTGGAGCGGGACTTGAACCCACGACCTTCTGACTCAGAGGCGAGGGTGCTGCCCACTGAGCCACGGCTGGCACACTGATTATTGAAAGCACGTAATGAGAGCAAATTTTCCCAATTTTATTAATTGTAATCTTGCCTGTTATGATCTACTTTTCTCGATCTGTCAACCAAAGTTCACATTTCGTCTGCAAAGGTATCTTTCCTTTTTTTCGGGGGCGGGGTGGGTGCTGTTGGGGGTGGGGGGGAAGGGGTGGCATTGAGGGCGGGGTCAGCCAGGGGAATGGGGGAGAAGAGAAAGATGTTCGCCTTACAGCCTTAGGCGGTTGATTTAACTCACAGCACAACACAAACTCAGACTGCATGCAGTCATCATGTGAAAGAAAGAAAGTCGAGCATTTCTGTAGCGTTATTCCCGATCCCGGGCCAGCCCGAAGTGCTGTACAGCCAAATAAATACCATGTGTGCTTCAGTAGTATCACATCATTCAAGATGACTCAAAAAGTGACATGGAAAACTATTTTTTACATTCAAAATATTGTATTTCATGGTTTGGTGCTCAGAAGGGAAAAGGGCAGGAAATTAATTAGTTGCAATTAGTGTTGAATTATAGGGCGCTATCTTTGTCACTAAGGAAACAGATTAACGCCCATGTGTCCTCTTGGCATCGCAGGGAAGGGAGGTGCTGGTGTTTTGGTGAATTTTGAGGTGGGTTGTGTCATTCGAGTGAGCATTTTAGAAAGTCATTAGTTGATTGGGAACATGGATTTGAAAAAAGGTGGTGACGTAAGAAAACTACTCGGCACTTGGTCTAAGCATTAAACAAAGCTTTAATCAACTGTTTTACAACATGGAGGTCTAGTTGTGTCCTTCACTAGTTCCTGTTAAGAATGTCCTGCGCAAGCTGGGCCCGTGTCCGAGTATTTATACTCTCCCTGGACAGCGCCACCCGCAGGCCGCTCAATATTATTTCATAAGTCTTTCTTTCATGAATGACTGATTCATGTCAGGGGGCATGCTAACTGTTCCTGGTTAGCTTGATGGGTTTAATTGAATTCCGTAATTGAAGGGCATGACATGGATGTTAATAGTTATGTACTTTAGGAGGGAACGACAAAAAGAAAGAAAAAAGAAAGCACTCGCATTTCTATAGCACCTTTCACCACCTCAGGATGTCCCAAAGCGCTTTACAGCCAATGAAGCACTTTTTTTAAACATAGAAACAGAGAAGATAGGAGCAGGAGTCGGCCATTCGGCCCCTCGAGCCTGCTCCGCCATTCAATGAGATCATGGCTGATCATCCAAACTCAGTACCCTGTCCCTGCCTTCTCCCCATATCCCTTGATCCCTTTAGCCTTAAAAAATATATCCAACTCCTTCTTAAATATATTTAATGAATTGGCCTCTACTGCCTTCTGTGGTAGAGAATTCCACAGGTTCACCACTCTCTGGGTGAAGTAATTCCTCCTCATCTCAGTCCTAAATGGCTTACCCCTTATCCTTAGACTGTGACCCCTGGTTATAGTTGAAGTGTAGTCGCTGTTGTAATGTGGGAAACGCAGCAGCCAATTTGCGCACAGCAAGCTCCCACAAAAACAGCAATGTGATAATGACCAGGGAATCTGTTTTAGGGGTTGGTTGAGGGATAAATATTGGCCAGGACACCGGAGATAACTCCCCTGCTCTTCATCCAATAGTGCCATGGGATCTTTTACGGCCACCTCTGGGCAATAAATGCTGGCCTTGCCAGCGACACCCACATCCCGTGAATGAATACATTTTAAAAAACCTGCGAGGGCAGATGGATCCTCAGTTTAACGTCTCATCCAACAGTGTAGCACTCCCTCAGTACTGCACCGGAGAGCCAGCCTGGATTATGTGGGCAAGATCCTGGTTTTGGGACTTCAGACTCACAGGCGAGAGTGAACCACGGCTGACACCTTGATATGAAAATTAAGGTACAAAGTATTAAAAACAATGTAGCTTCATTGATGGAAAGATGGCTATCAGGGGACAGAAAACAAATAAATGGATGTTGTTTGAATTGGCAGGATGTGGATAATGAGGAGGATCAAAAGAGAGTTTCGATATAATTACATCCCAGGGATCTGGGGATCTTTTGTTTTCCATTTGTAGAAATGATTTGGAGTTTGGCACAAGAGGAATTATACCAAATAATGATACCAAATTAGGGGAGAGACACGGCAAGCTGTGAGTAAGAGATGCAGGAGGTTGCAGGAGGACTTAGACAGGTTAAAGCATGGGCAAGGAGATGGCAAGTACAGGTGAATGCAGAGAAATGTGAAGCGAAGAAGAAGTGAAATGAAGTGTACCGTAAATGGTGAAACGATCCATCTCAGTGCCTCTCCAGGCAGTCTGTTCCATATATTCACATATTTGGACCTGTGAAGGGGCAGTGACCGGCGGCAGTTAAAAGCGGCGGCAGATTCAAATCGGCGGCAGTGCGAGGTGAGGCCCGATCAGAGCATCGGACCTGTGAAGGGGCAGTGACCGGCGGCAGTGCGAGGTGAGGCCCGATCAGAGCATCGGACCTGTGAAGGGGCAGTGACCGGCGGCAGTGCGAGGTGAGGCCCGATCAGAGCATCGGACCTGTGAAGGGGCAGTGACCGGCGGCAGTGCGAGGTGAGGCCCGATCAGAGCATCGGACCTGTGAAGGGGCAGTGACCGGCGGCAGTGCGAGGTGAGGCCCGATCAGAGCATCGGACCTGTGAAGGGGCAGTGACCGGCGGCAGTGCGAGGTGAGGCCCGATCAGAGCATCGGACCTGTGAAGGGGCAGTGACCGGCGGCAGTGCGAGGTGAGGCCCGATCAGAGCATCGGACCTGTGAAGGGGCAGTGACCGGCGGCAGTGCGAGGTGAGGCCCGATCAGAGCATCGGACCTGTGAAGGGGCAGTGACCGGCGGCAGTGCGAGGTGAGGCCCGATCAGAGCATCGGACCTGTGAAGGGGCAGTGACCGGCGGCAGTGCGAGGTGAGGCCCGACCAAATCAACAGCAGAGGAGAGAGGTAAAAAGTAATCAGAGTGTGACGTCACCAGGGAGCAGGTAAGTGATTGGTTGGTGAGTATTTCTCTTTTTTAAACTTTAACTCTGTAGTTTATAGTTACTAGGGTCTTTTCTGGTGTAGCAGGGACTGTTGGTAGACTATACAAGCGCCTTAGAGATATTTTTAATTGGTGGTAGTAAATTAATTTAAATTAAGTAAAGGGAAGGTCATGCCAGGTGAGCCCAGCCCCGTGATATGCTCCTCTTGCTCTATGTAGGAATTCAGGGACCCCGGTGCCCCTGATGACCACGTGTGCCAGAGATGCATCCATCTGCAGCTACTAGCAGACCGCATTGAGGCGCTGGAGCTGCGGGTGGATGGGTTGTTGAGCATTCACGATGCTGAGAGGGTCGTGGATAGCACGTTTAGTGAGTTGGTCACACCGCAGGGAAGGGCTGCACAGGAAGACAGGAAATGGGTGACCACCAGGCGGAGCAATAGAAGCAGGCAGGTAGTGCAGGAGACCCCTGTGACCATTCCCCTCTCAAACAAGTATACCGCTTTGGATACTGTTGGGGGGGATGACTCACCGGGGGAAGGCAGCAGCAGCCAACTTGCTGGCACTGGGGGTGCTCCTGCTGCCCAGGAAGGGGGGAAAAAGAGTGGGAGAGCAATAGTGGTAGGGGATTCTATAGTAAGGGGAACAGATAGGCGTTTCTGTGGCCGTAGACGTGAATCCAGGATGGTTTGTTGCCTCCCTGGTGCCAGGGTCAAGGATATCACTGAGCGGCTGCAGGACATTCTGGAGGGGGAGGGTGAACAGCCAGAGGTCGTGGTCCACATTGGTACCAACGACATAGGTAAAAAGAGGGATGAGGTCCTGCAGCAAGAATTTAAGGAGCTAGGTGAAGGATTAAAGAGCAGGACCTCAAAGGTTGTAATCTCTGGATTACTCCCCGTGCCACGTGCTAGTGGGTATAGGAATAGGAAGATAGAACAGATGAATGCGTGGCTAAAGGGATGGTGCAGGGGGGGGGGCTTTAGTTTCCTGGATCACTGGGTCTGCTTCTGGGAAAGGTGGGACTTGTACAAGTCGGACGGTTTACACCTGAACCAGAGGGGAACCAATATCCTTGCGGGGAGGTTTGCTAGCACTGCTGGGGGGGGTTTAAACTAACTTGGCAGGGGGATGGGGTACAGAGTGGAGCTATAGTGGGGGGTGATTTACAGCCAAATACAGAGGAAAAAACAAGTCAGCTGGGAAGGCAGAGCAAATACGTGAAGGCAAAAGGGAATATGGCAGGGCTGGAAGGCATTTATTTTAATGCAAGGAGTCTTGCAAATAAGGTGGATGAACTGAAGTTGTTGTTGAACACATGGGAGTACGATATTGTTGCTATCACGGAGACATGGTTGAGGGAGGGTCAGGACTGGCAGCTCAATATTCCGGGGTATAGAATCTTCAGGCGAGACAGAGGGGGGTGTAAAAGGGGAGGGGGTGTTGCAATATTAATTAAGGAGTCAATTACTGCTGTAAGGAGGGACGATATATTAGCGGGTTCCTCTAATGAGGCCATATGGGTAGAACTTAAAAACAAAAAGGGGGCAAGCACTTTGCTGGGAGTGTACTATAGGCCCCCAAACAGTCAGGGGGAGATAGAGGAACAGATATGTAGGCAAATCTCAGAGAAGTGCGAAAATAATAGGGTAATAATAGTGGGGGATTTCAACTTCCCCAATATAAATTGGGATAGTCAGAGTGTGAAAGGCTTAGAGGGTGCAGAATTCTTAAAGTGCATCCAGGAGAGCTTTTTGAGCCAACATGTAGAAAGTCCTACAAGAGAGGGGGCGGTACTGGACCTAATTCTGGGGAATGTAGCCGGGCAAGTGGTGGAAGTATCAGTAGGAGAGCATTTTGGTGACAGTGACCATAATTCGGTGAGATTTAAGGTGGTCATGGAAAAAGACAAAGACGGCCCGGAAATAAGGGTTCTAAATTGGGGGAAGGCCGATTTTAATATGATAAGGCAGGATCTGGCCAAAGTGGACTGGGAGCAGCTACTTATAGGAAAATCCACATCAAAACAGTGGGAGACTTTCAGAAGGGAAATAGAGAGAGTACAGCGCCAACATGTTCCTGTAAAGGTCAAGGGTGGGACCAACAAGCAAAGGGAACCTTGGATGACAAGGGATATACAAAAATGCATTAGAAATAAAAGGGGGGCTTTTGGCAGTTACAAAAGACTAAAGACGGAAGAAGCCCTAGAGGAGTATAAAAAGTGCAGGGGCATGCTTAAAAAAGAAATTAGGAGGGCGAGGAGGGGCCATGAAATAACACTGGCGAGCAAAATAAAGGAAAATCCTAAGATGTTTTATAAGTATATTAAGGGCAAGAGGATAACCAGGGAAAGGGTAGGGCCCATTAGGGACCAAAGTGGCAATCTGTGTGTAGAGCCAGATGATGTAGGCGGGGTTTTAAATGAATTTTTTGCATCTGTGTTCACTATGGAGAAAGACGATGCAGACATAGAAATCGGGCAAGGGGACTGTGACATACTTGAACATATTAGCATCGAGAGGGAGGAGGTGCTAGCGGTTTTAGCAGGCCAAAAAGTGGATAAATCCCCAGGCCCGGACGAGGTGTATCCCAGGCTGCTGTGGGAGGCAAAGGAGGAGATTGCAGGGGCTCTGACACAAATTTTCAGAACCTCTCTGGCCACAGGGGATGTACCAGAGGACTGGAGAACAGCTAATGTAGTACCATTATTCAAGAAGGGTAGCAGGGATAAACCAGGGAATTACAGGCCAGTGAGCCTAACATCTGTGGTGGGGAAATTATTGGAAAAAATTCTGAGGGACAAAATTAGTCTCCACTTGGAGAGGCAAGGATTAATCGGGGATAGTCAGCATGGCTTTGTCAAGGGTAAATCATAGAGTCATAGAGTCATAGAGTCATAGAGTAATACAGCACGGATAGAGGCCCTTCGGCCCATCGTGTCCGCGCCGGCCATCAAGCCCTGTCTAATCTAATCCCATATTCCAGCATTTGGCCCGTAGCCTTGTATGCTATGGCATTTCAAGTGCACATCCAAATGCTTCTTAAATGTTGTGAGGGTTTCTGCCTCCACAACCCTTTCAGGCAGTGAGTTCCAGACTCCAACCACCCTCTGGGTGAAAAAGTTCTTTCTCAAATCCCCTCTAAACCTCCCGCCCTTTACCTTGAATCTATGCCCCCTAGTTATCGACCCCTCTACTAAGGGAAAAAGCTCCTCAGCATCCATCCTATCTATGCCCCTCATAATTTTGTACACCTCAATCATGTCCCCCCTCAGCCTCCTCAGCTCCAAGGAAAACAAACCCAACCTGCCCAGTCTCTCTTCATAGCTGAAGCGCTCCAGCCCTGGTAACATCCTGGTGAACCTCCTCTGCACCCTCTCTAACGCGATCACATCCTTCCTGTAGTGTGGCGACCAGAACTGCACACAATATTCCAGCTGTGGCCTAACCAGTGTTTTATACAGCTCCATCATAACCTCCTTGCTCTTATATTCAATGCCTCGGCTAATGAAGGCAAGTATCCCATATGCCTTTTTTACCACCTTATCCACCTGTTCCGCCGCCTTCAGGGATCTGTGTACTTGCACACCCAGATCCCTCTGACCCTCCGTCTTGCCTAGGGTCTTTCCATTCATTGTGTATTCCTTTGCCTTGTTAGTCCCCCCAAAGTGCATCACCTCGCACTTTTCCGGGTTAAATTCCATTTGCCACTGTTCCGCCCATCTGACCAACCCATCTATATCGTCCTGCAGACTGAGGCTACCCTCCTCGCTATTTACCACCCTACCAATTTTTGTATCATCCGCGAACTTACTGATCATACCCTTTACATTCATATCCAAGTCATTAATGTAGACCACAAACAGCAAGGGACCCAGCACCGATCCCTGTGGTACCCCACTGGCCACAGGCTTCCAGTCACAAAAACAACCTTCGACCATCACCCTCTGCCTTCTGCCACTAAGCCAGTTTTGTATCCAATGTGCCAAGGCACCCTGGATTCCATGGGCTCTTACCTTCTTGACCAGTCTCCTGTGCGGGACTTTATCGAAGGCCTTACTGAAATCCATGTATACCACATCCACTGCGTTACCCTCATCCACACACCTAGTCACCCCCTCAAAAAATTCAATCAAATTAGTCAGACATGATCTTCCCTTGACAAAGCCATGTTGACTATCCCTGATTAATCCTTGCCTCTCCAAGTGGAGACAAATTTTGTCCCTCAGGATTTTTTCCAATAATTTTCCTACCACTGATGTTAGGCTCACTGGCCTGTAGTTCCCCGGTTTTTCCCTACTACCCTTCTTGAATAATGGTACTACATTAGCGGTTCTCCAGTCCTCTGGCACATCCCCTGTGGCCAGAGAGGTCCTGAATATATGTGTTAGAGCCCCCGCAATCTCCTCCTTTGCCTCACACAGCAGCCTGGGATACATTTCATCCGGGCCTGGGGATTTATCCATTTTTAGGCCAGCTAAAACCGCCAATACCTCCCCCCGCTCGATGTTAATATGTTCGAGCATATCACAGTCCCCCCGCCCTATTTCTATGTCTACATCGTCCTTCTCCATAGTGAAAACAGACGCAAAAAATTCATTCAGAACCCCTCCTACATCTTCCGGCTCCACACACAGATTGCCACTTTTGTCCCTAATGGGCCCTATTTTTTCCCTAGTTATCCTCTTACCCTTAATATACTTATAAAACATCTTCGGATTTTCCTTTATTTTGCTTGCCAGTGTTATTTCATGGCCCCTCCTTGATCTCCTAATTTCTTTTTTAAGTATCCCCCTGCACTTTTTGTACTCCTCTAGGGCTTCCTCCGTCTTTAGCCTTTTGTATCTACCAAAAGCCCTCCTTTTTTTCCTAATCCATTCCCGTATATCCCCTGACATCCAAGGTTCCCTGTGGTTTTTGGAACCACCCTTGACCTTTACGGGAACATGTTGCCATTGTATGATCTCAATCTCCCTTCTGAAAGCCTCCCATTGCTCCGATGCGGATTTTCCTACAAGTAGCTGATCCCAGTCCATTTTGGCCAGATCCTGCCTTATCCTATTAAAATCGGCCTTCCCCCAATTTAGAACCTTTATTTCCGGCCCATCCCTGTCCTTTTCCATGGCCACCTTAAATCTTACCATATCATGTCTGACAAATCTGATTGAATTTTTCGAGGGGGTGACTAGGGGGGTGGATGAGGGAAATGCTGTGGATGTGGTTTACATGGACTTCAGTAAAGCCTTTGACAAAGTCCCGCATAGGAGACTGGTCAAGAAGGTAAGAGCCCATGGGATCCAGGGTGCCTTGGCGCGTTGGATCCTAAACTGGCTGAGTGGCAGGAGGCAGAGGGTGATGGTCGAAGGTTGCTTTTGTGACTGGAAGCCTGTGTCCAGTGGGGTACCTCAGGGATCGGTGCTGGGTCCCTTGTTGTTTGTGATCTACATAAATGATTTGGATGAGAATGTAAAAGGTATGATCAGCAAGTTCGCAGATGACACGAAAATTGGTGGGGTGGTCAATTGCGAGGAGGAAAGCCTCAGGCTACAGGACGATATAAACGGGTTGGTCAGATGGGCGGAAAAGTGGCAAATGGAATTTAACCCTGAAAAGTGCGAGGTGATGCATTTTGGACGGACAAATAAGGCAAGGGAATACACAATGAGTGGTAGGACCCTAGGAAGTACAGAGGGTCAGAGGGACCTTGGTGTACATGTACATAGATCCCTGAAGGCAGCGGAACAGGTAGATAAGGTGGTTAAAAAGGCATATGGGATACTTGCCTTCATTAGCCGAGGCATAGAATATAAGAGCAGGGAGGTTATGATGGAGCTGTACAAAACGCTGGTGAGGCCACAGCTGGAGTACTGTGTGCAGTTCTGGTCGCCTCACTATAGGAAGGATGTGATTGCTTTGGAGAGGGTGCAGAGAAGATTCACCAGGATGTTACCTGGGATGGAGCGCCTCAGCTATGAAGAAAGACTAAACAGGCTGGGGTTGTTTTCCTTGGAGCAAAGAAGGCTGAGGGGGGACCTGATTGAGGTATACAAAATGATGAGGGGCATAGATAGGGTAGACAAAGAGGAACTTTTCCCCTTCGTAGGGGGGTCAATAACAAGGGGGCATAGATTCAGGGTAAGGGGCAGGAGATTTAGAGGGGATTTGAGGAGGAACTTTTTCACCCAGAGGGTGGTTGGAATGTGGAACTCAATGCCCAAAAGGGTGGTAGAGGCAGGAACCCTCACAACATTCAAGAAGCATTTGGATGAGCACTTGGAATGCCAATGCATACAAGGCTATGGACCAAATGCTGGAAAATGGGATTAGACTGGACAGGGATGGATGGGCGGCGCAGACACGATGGGCCGAAGGGCCTCTTTCTGTGCTGTAAAACTCTATGACATAGAAACATAGAAGATAGGAGCAGGAGTAGGCCATTCAGCCCCTCGAGCCTGCTCCGCCATTTAATGAGATCATGGCTGATCATCCAAATTCAGTACCCTGTCCCTGCTTTCTCCCCATATCCCTTGATCCCTTTAGCCTTAAGAAATAAATCTAACTCCTTCTTGAATATATTTAATGAATTGGCCTCAACTGCCTTCTGTGGTAGAGAATTCCACAGGTTCACCACTCTCTGGGTGAAGAAATTCCTCCTCATCTCAGTCCTAAATGGCTTACCCCTTATCTTTAACTGTGACCCCTGGTTCTGGACTCCCCGGCCATCGGGAACATCCTTCCTGCAGTTAGTCTGTCTAGTCCTGTTAGAATTTTATACGTTTTAATGAGATCCCCTCTCATTCTTCTAAACTCCAGCGAATATAAGCCCAATCGACCCAATCCCTCCTCATACGTCATTCCTGCCATCCCAGGTATCAGTCTGGTGAATCTTCGCTGCATTCCCTCCATGGCAAGAACATCCTTCCTCAGTTAAGGCGACCAAAACTGCACACAATACTCAAGGTGTGGTCTCACCAAGGCCCTGTACAACTGCAGCAAGACATCCTTGTTCCTGTACTCAAATCCTCTCGCTACGAAGGCCAACATACCATTTGCCTTCTTAACTGCCTGCTGCATCTGCATGCTTACCTTCAGCGACTGGTGCACAAGGACATCCAGGTCTCATTGCACTTCCCCTTCTCCCAATCTGTTGCCGATCAGATAATAATCTGCCTTCCTGTTTTTGCCACCAAAGTGGATAACCTCGCATTTATCCACATTATACTGCATCTGCCATGCATCTGCCCAATCAACCAACCTGTCCAAATCATACTGGAGTTTCTCGGCATCCTCCTCACAGCACACATGCCCACCCAGCTTTGTGTCGTCTGCAAACTTGGAGATATTACATCCAGTTCCCTCGTCTAGATCATTAATATATATTGTGCATTCACCAGCCTCTGGGTAATGTAATTATAACTAAACTCTCTTTGATCTTCCCCACTTAGCTTTAAATATCTGCCTCCTTACTCTAAGCTTGTCATTATGTGAATAATTATATTGTTTTATTACAATAAACTTTAAAAGCAAACACTTGCTAATGGGATTTGTAACTCTTTGGAGGAAAAATTGGCTCGCGCCCCATTTGGGCGCTATCTTCGCTACTTTTAGTGCCCTGAAAAAGTTAGCGACCCCGCGCCCGAAATTGAATGGTTGCGCCCCAAGCAGGAGGCAGGGCGACACTGGAAGTGCTCCCCCTCCCTCTTGGGGCGCTCCAGCCCAATATCGCGGTGCTACGTGCAACAGCGCCACGCGTACCGGCATGTAGCGCCGCGGTACTGCAGGCCTCCCTTCCCTTATTAAAGGGGAGGGGCCTTGCGCAACGCGAACCGGGGTCCTGCTGGGCCACCAGGGAGCGGGTTGCCGGCAAAAGAGCCCGGCACTCAAGAGGAGTGCCGGGCTGACGGATCGCAGCCGGCACCCCGCGGGAGGGGGGCAGGTGCTGACAGGCGGCCCACAAAACAAATGGCCGCCCGGTACCGCCCCTTTAAATATCGCTGCCCCAGCCGCAAGTGCGCCCCTCTGACCTTGTCCGGCGATACGTCAGTGGGTGCGACCCAAGCTTGCGGCCGGGGTGCGAGCAGGGTGCTGCGCACTGCGATGATGTCATCGTCGGAGGTGCAGTGCCGCAGGGCGCTAACAGCTACCGAGGGTGCTAACGGGAAGCGCAAAGCAACCGAATTTTGCCCCCTCTGTTTTTACTTAACCATTACCAAAGGCAACCACATGGTGGCAGCATTGGGTAAGTCTTTTCCTGACTTCTCGCTGCTCCCTTTGGGGAACAACAACAACAACTTGTATTTATATAGCGCCTTTAACTTTGTAAAAGTCCCACGGCGCTTCACAGGAGTGTTATAAAACAAAAAATTTGACACCGAGCCGCATAAGAAATTAAGGCAGATGAGGCAGGTTTTAAGGAGCGTCTTAAAGGAGGAAAGAGAGGCAGAGAGGTAATTCCAGAGCTTAGCGCCTGGGCAGCTGATGGCACGGCCGTCAATGGTTGAGCGATTAAAATTAGGGATGCTCAAGAGGGCAGAATTAGAGAAGCACAGATATCTCGGCGGTGGCGGGGGGGGGGCGGTTGTGTGGCTGAAGGAGATTACAGAGATAGGGAGGGGCGAGGCCGTGGAGGGATTTGAAAACAAGGATGAGAATTTTGAAATCAAGGCGTTGCTTAACCGGGAGCCAATGTAGGTCAGAGAGCACAGGGGGTGATGGGTGAACAGGACTCGGTGCGAGTTAGGACAAGCGCAGCCGAGTTTTAGATGGCCTCATATTTACGTAGGGTAGAATGTGGGAGGCCAGCCAGGAATGCATTAGAATAGTCAAGTCTAGAGGTAACAAAGGCAAGGATGGGGGTTTCAGCAGCAGATGAGCTGAGGCAGGGGCGGAGACGGGCGATGTTCCGGAGGTGGAAATAGGCGGTCTTATTCTTAGTTATGTGGTCAGAAGCTCATTTCTGGGTCAAATATGACACCAAGGTTGCGATCAGTGTGAAGCACGTGCAGATTAACAGGCCATGATTAACACTCCTTCCATGGCCGTACCCATCTAATAGGGTGGTTAGTCCTATACGGTGGGAGGGTTTTATGGGCTCCAACAACCCATACGATGGCCGGGGGGGGGCGGGCACCCATACAATGATGTCAACCCGGGAATCCTGACTCCACTCGCTAGGACTGTCTGGAGTGGGGTTCAAACCCTGCACCTTCTGGTCTAGAGGCGGGGAATGCTACCACTGTGCCAGAGGCTCACGCCCATTGGGTAAGTTTAAATGCCTATTGAAGTCTGAAACACTCTGATGAGCCACTCCACTTGGTTTGAGGCTGGGCTGATATAGTCAGTGAGGGATGATGTTCAGCTGGTCACTGAGCATGTCTACCCCAATGATTTGTCTATTGCCTTTCAACTGCACTTCCAGAAACTGTCCAATAGTTTCCCACCAGCCAGCACTGTGCTTATTTGGCTGCCTTTGCCCTCCTGAATCCCAGATTTGTGTTGAGTTATCTAATCTCAGCTGGGATGGAATTTAATGGGGATGCATTTGGTCACAGTGACCCTAAGCCAGCGAGGGACGGGAGGGAATGAGCCTGGATTCCGGCTCCCTGGTGATTGTGCAGCAAACCCTGCTGGAAAGTGTGAGGAAGATCAGGTTCAGATGTGATTCTGCCCGCAGTCGAATAGCCTGCGAATAAAGAATGGCTGCTTCAGCAAGCTAGTGGAGGGGAATCACACACACCCAGCGTGAATCAACATCTTCATGAGAGAAGGTGAGGAGGAAAGAATGTTTAAACGTACCCATAATAATGGACATTTTTCTCCTGAATTGTATGATTGTGCTCTCGATATAAACAATGACACTGTACAGAAGCAGCTGTACGAAATGTACTTTCTTCAAAGCCTTCAAAGATAAAGTTTGTGGGATAACTACAGCAGAATAACTACTTGCATTTTGCAGCCCTCTTGGATACGAGGAAGAAGAATTTGTTATTGGCAACAGGTCAGGACAGTTGTTCGTCTCCTTGTCTTCTCCAACAAGTTGACCCAATCCCTTTAGGACAGTCTAGAATTTAGGTATTAAATATGACTACTTGTGGGTGCGCAGCCCCCTTAAGGGGCTGCACGGACCATTCAAATTTCCGCGCATGCGCGGTTTTCCCCGTTGTGAAGCCAGCAAGCGGCTTGTGCGGGACCGCCGGAGCGTCCCGCGGCCGCGCAGCTTAACGGGAACATTGCTTGTAGACCCTCTGTTGGAAGTTGGGTTTTGGCTACTTTCTTGTCAAGTTAAAGAGGCAAAATGTATGTGGCGTTGAATCACGCGCAACTGTTCACCGCCCCCCCCCCCCAACCAGCTGGAAGTGAAATACTTATAAGAGGATATAGGGTCAACTCCTGTCTGTCTGATTGATGACTTATCTTTGGCAGCCTAAGACCATTGTTTCCTGACCTCTGCCCACTTCTCTCCTGTTGTCTTGGAAACCGACCAACCCTTCCCTTCCAAGCTGCAATAGCAACAGCGATGGGCGGTATTGTTATTGGATGAGAAGCTCGCTCTTTATAAAGTAATCATTTTGTAAAAAGCTGTAGTCCATAAATGAGGCCTAAAATAAAGGCTTCTGAACCAAAGTCCTTTTTTTGTGTGTGTGCATTTTGTTTTTCAAGCTTGTCACTGACAGTCCCACAGCCCTCCGAGATCGCTGCGCTCCTCTAATTCCGGTCTCTTGAGCATCCCCGATTTTAATTTCCCCACCATTGGCGGCCGTGCCTTCAGCTGCCTAGGCCCTAAGCCTCACCGCCTCTCTTTCCTCCTTTAAGACGCTCCTTAAAGCCTACCTCTGTGACCAATCACCTGTCCTAATATCTCCTTCTTTGGCTCAGTGTCAAATGTTGTTATAGATAATGCTCCTGTGAAGCACCTTGGGACGTTTTACTACGTTAAAGGCGCTATATAAATATTATTATCACAGCTACTTCTGTTCTTTCAATGCCTTCATTCCGTTACTGTGGAGATATCTATCTACTATCCACCAATTTATACCTCTTACTTTTCAAGAAACCTGATTGCTGCCCATTCAACCATTAACGTTCCTCTGTGACAGGGTCTGTGACTCCTACTTGAATGTCAGCCGTGACTCAGTGGGTAGCACTCTCTCTCACCTCTGACTCAGTGGGTCGTGGGTTCGAGTCCCACTCCAGGGAGCCCATAATCCAGGCTGACACTCCCAGCACAGCGCTGAGGGAGTACTGCACTGTCGGAGGGGCCGTCTTTCAGATGAGACGTTAAACCGAGGCCCCGTCTACTCTCTCAGGTGGACGTAAAAGATCCCTATTTCGAAGAAGAGCTGGGGAGTTCTCCCCGGTGTCCTGAGGCCAATATTTATCCCTCAACCAACATCACTAAAACAGATTATCTGGTCATTATCACATTGCTGTTTGTGGGAGCTTGCTGTGCACAAATTGGCTGCTGCTTTTCCTACATTACAACAGTGACCACACTTCAAAAAAGTACTTCATTGGCTGTAAAGTGCTTTCAGATGTCCTGAGGTTGTTAAAGGCGCTATATAGAGGTGTATGTAACAAGGGTAATACAGTAATTGTGGGGAATTTTAATCTACATATAGACTGGGCAAACCAAATTTGCAGTAATAGTGTGGAGGACGAATTCATGAAATGTACGCAAGGTAGTTTTCTAGATCCATATGTTGAGAAACCAACTAGGGAACAGGCTATTTTAGATCTAATATTGTGCAACGAGAAAGGGTTAATTAATAACCTTGTAGTAAAGGGGCCTTTAGGGAAGAGTGATCATAATATGATAGAATTATATTGAGTTTGAAAGTGATTTAGTTAAATCCGAAAATAGGGTCTTAAATCTAAACAAAGCAAACTATGTAGGTATGAGGGGCGAGTTGGCTAAGGTAGATTGGGAAACTACATTAAAAGGTATGACGGTAGACAAGCAATGGCTAGCATTTAAAGAGTTAATACATAATTTACAACAAATATACATTCCTTTGAGGCACAAAAACCCCACAGGAAAAGTGGTCCAACCGTGGCTAACGAGAATTTAAAGATAGTATTAGATCAAAGGAAGAGGCTTATAATGTTGCTAAAAAGATTAGTAAGCCTGAGGATTGAGAGGATTTTAGAATTCAGCAAAGGAGGACCAAGAAGTTGATAAAGAAAGGGACAATAGAATATGAGAGTAAACTAGCGAGAGACATAAAAGCAGACTGTAAAAGCTTCTATAGGTATGTAAAAAGGAAAAGATTAGCGAAAGTAAACGTGGGTCCCTTCCAGGCTGAAACAGGAGAAATTATAATATTGAATAAGGAAATGGTAGTGAAATTAAACAAATACTTTGGGCTTGAATTTCCAAGCCCCGTGGAGGCGGGTTTGGAGGCGGGAGTGGTGGGAAAATTGCAGAATCCGGGGGGCAGGAACCCATCCCGCCCCCAACCCGCCTCCGTGCCAATGACCCAGGAGGCGGGTACCCGACCTGTGCTGGGAGCCGCCTCCCCGAGGCGGGAAGGAGATTTGTGCCAATTAACTGCCTGTTAACAGGTAGTTAACAGGCAGTTTTTTGCCTAATCCCTATTTTTAGCCCTGAAGTGTGGGATTCCCGACGGCTCCGAACCACGCCAAGTTAGCAAGGCGGACCGTCGGTCTGAAGGGGTTGGAGGGGTCGAGATGTCCATTGTGCAGGTGAGTGATGGGTGCATGTGTGCAGAGGTAAGTGTGTGAGGTAAGTGTAAAGTGTTTTAATAAGTTTTACTTACCTTTACTTTCTCCCGCAGGCTTCCTTCCTTCAGTTCTCGGGAGTCCCTCAGTTCACCGGCACAGAAAGCAGAATGGCCGCTGAACTGTCAAAACCTGCAGCCTCTGCTTTCTGGTCTGGAGAGATCTCTAACTGAGTCTGAGTAGAAGGACTCAAGTTAGAAGACAGACTGTCAGTGTTTGACAGCTTCACAGAGCTGTCAAACGCTGATTTTTCATCTGTCAAAAGCTCTTGACAGATGAAATGTCAATCACTGACGTCACCAGTAACCAGGTGTTGCTTAATTGGCCTGCTGGGCAGGCTTAACAAGGTCAATCAAGGGAAAATAGCATGGGTTGGCCACAAGTCCATCACGTCCCCATTGACAAAATCCAGCCCTTTGCGTCTGTCTTCATGGAAAAAGATGCAAAAAAATAGTAGAGAACCAAGGGTATAGCAAGAATGAGTAACTAGCAGAATAGATAAGGGGGAACCAGTGGATGTGGTGTATTTGGATTTTCAGAAGGCATTCGATAAGTAAAGGTATTAGTAAAAAAAAGTGCTGGAGAAGTTAATGGGACTTAAAGCTGATAAATCCCCATGACCTGATGGCCTACATCCTAGGGTTTTGAAAGAGGTGGCTATATAGTGGATACATTGGTTGTCATTTTCCAAAATTCCATAGATTCTAGAACAGTTCCCGTGGATTGGAAGGTAGCAAATGTAACCCCACTATTTAAGAAAGGAGGGAGAGAGAAAACGGGGAACTACAGACCAGTTAGCCTGACATCAGTAGTGGGAAAATGCAATAACCTATTATTAAGGACATGGTAACAGGGCACTTAAAAAATAATAATAGGATTGGGCACAGTCAACACGGATTTATGAAAGAGAAATCGTGTTTGACAAAACTGTTATAATTTTTTGAGGTTGTAACTAGCAGAATAGATAAGGGGGAACCAGTGGATGTGGTGTATTTGGATTTTCAGAAGGCATTCGATAAGGTGCCACACAAGAGGTTATTAAACAAAATTAGGGCTCATGGGATTGGGGGTAATATACTAGCATGGATTGAGGATTGGTTAACGGACAGAAAACAGAGAATAGGAATAAACGGGTCATTTTCAGGTTGGCAGGCTGTAACTAGTGGGGTACCGCAAGGATCAGTGCTTGGGCCTCAGCTATTCCCAATCTATATCAATGATTTGGATGAGGGGACCAAATGTAATATATTCAAGTTTGCTGATGATACAAAGCTGGGTGGGAATGTAAGTTGTGAGGAGGATGCAAAGAGGCTTCAAGAGGATATAGACAGGCTAAGTGAGTAGACAAGAACATGGCAAATGGAATATAATGTGGAGAAATGTGAAGTTATCCACTTTGGTAGGAAAAATAGAAAAGCAGAGTATTTTTTAAATGGTGAGAGATTGGGAAATGTGGGTGTTCAGAGGGACCTGGGTGTCCTTGTACACGAATCACTGAAAGTTAACATGCAGGTACAGCAAGCAATTAGGAAAGCAAATGGTATGTTGTCCTTTATTACAAGAGGATTTGAGTATAAGAGTAAAGATGTCTTACTGCAACTATATAGAGCCCTGGTGAGGCCACACCTGGAGTACTGTGTACAGTTTTGGTCTCCTTACCTAAGGAAGGATATACTTGCCATAGAGGGAGTGCAACAAAGGTTCACCAGACTGGTTCCTGGGATGGGGGAATTGCCCTATGAGGAGAGATTGAGTAGACTAGGCCGATATTCTCTAGAGTTTAGAACAATGAGAGGGGATTTCATTGAAATAAATAAAATTCTTAAGGGGATTGACAGGGTAGATGCAGGGAGGATGTTTTCCCCTGGCTGGGGAGTCTAGAACCAGGGGTCACAGTCTCAGAATAAGGGGTCGGCCATTTAGGACTGAGATGAGAAGAAATTTCTTCATTCAGAGGGTGGTGAATCTTTGGAATTCTCTACCCCAGAGGGCTGTGGAGGCTCAAGTCGGGAAACAACCTCTCAGCATCTACCCTGTCAATCCCCTCCCAGAATCTTATATGTTTCAATCAGATCACCTCTCAATGCTTCTTATCCAATACTTTCCATTTTTTTTTAAAGTTTGCACAAAACCCACTGTAAGGGGGGGAAAAAAAGTTTGATTCTTTCTATGGAAAGTCTAGCTGGAGGAGAAATGTTCTGGTCGAACCAATAGGAGTGCTGGAGCTCAGCTTTGGCATGTCCAATACGCTGAGAGCGGAGTCTGTGGACACAGGGAGAGACAGAGAGATTGCAGAATCCAGCAAATCATATTTCTTGTGTGAATTATTTGCATTCGGATCTGCAGAAGTTTGTTTTATTCTCCTGTGCACCACCCCCCTCTCCCCTCCCCTCTTTGGGTTTTTTTTTTGGTGGGGTGTGTGTGTGTCTTGCGTGCTGTTGCAAAGATGTCTGAGCTGGTGTGCGAGCTGCTGGGGGAGCGGCTGACGGACCGCGACCAGGCGGAGGTGGAGAGCTCCCCGCTGGGCAGCGACGGCCGGCTCCTCGCCCTCTACTTCGGCTGCAGCTGGAGCGCCCCGTGCAAGCAGTTCAACGCGGCGCTCGGCGACTTCTACAGCCGCTTCAAGCAAGGCGAGAACGGCGACAAGCTGGAGGTGGTGTTCATCAGCTCCGAGGAGGAGCACAAGCCCTGGCAGGAGTTCGTCGGGCAGATGCCCTGGCTGGTGCTGCCTTTCCAGGACAAGGAGAGGAAGGTAACTGGGGGCTGGAGGGAGGGGGCACACACCCTGGGGACACAGTGCTGGACACACCCTGGGGACACAGTGCTGCACACACCCTGGGGAGACACAGTGCTGCACACACCCTGGGGACACAGTGCTGCACTCACCCTGGGGACACAGTGCTGCACACACCCTGGGGAGACACTGTGCTGGACACACCCTGGGGAGACACTGTGCTGGACACACCCTGGGGAGACACAGTGCTGCACACACCCTGGGGAGACACAGTGCTGCACACACCCTGGGGACACAGTGCTGGACACACCCTGGGGACACAGTGCTGGACACACCCTGGGGACACAGTGCTGGACACACCCTGGGGACACAGTGCTGCACACACCCTGAGGACACAGTGCTGCACACACCCTGGGGACACAGTGCTGGACACACCCTGGGGACACAGTGCTGCACACACCCTGGGGACACAGTGCTGCACACACCCTGGGGACACAGTGCTGCACACACCCTGGGGAGACACTGTGCTGCACACACCCTGGGGAGACACTATTGCACACACCCTGGGGACACAGTGCTGCACACACCCTGGGGACACAGTGCTGCACACACCCTGGGGGGGGGGGCGGGGTGTTGCACGCGCCCTGGGGGGGGGCGGGGTGCTGCACGCGCCCTGGGGGCTAAGTCCCACTCCACTTGCTCTTTTCCCCCATAGCCCTGCAAATTTTTTTCCTTTTCAAATATATAACCAATTCTCTCTTGAAAGTTGCTGCTGACTCTGCTTTCAAAGAGCCTGCACAGACAGGATGGGCCGAATGGCCTCCTCCTGTGCTCTATCATTCAATGATTCTAGGTGAAGACTGCTAGCACTTCTTGGCTGGCAGGATATAACCCTCCATTTTTTATTTATTTCGCTGAGAATAGATTTAGGCTTCATTACCCTCTCCATAGTATTGCTGATCTAAAAATAATATTTGTTTTCTCTGCATCCTTTTCACTTCCGCTGTAGCTATGCGCAAGTATGAAAACCGCAGAATTTTGTGGATTGTTTTTGTTTGAGGGGTGCAGATTAGCTGGGACGACCCAGATAAGAGGATTGCATGGCAATCATTCGTTACAGAGGCCATGCTGCAAAAATGCAGGCGTTTTGCTTTGGGTATTAACCAAACTCAGCAGCTTGGCTGCGCTGGCAAGTTCTCATTGCAGCTGAGTGCATTTAATGCGATCTTTAACATTTTATTGCGAGATATGAGAAGATAAGCATGTGTCCAGCACCAGATACGCACCAGATTGCAACATTGATTTTCATCGTCCATTCCTGGCCCCCCCGTTGCAAGACACATCACTGTTTATAGGGCCCGTTAAAGCTGGCCATCTACATGTGACCTGATCCAGTAAATCACGGCAACGTCCTTATTTGTATACATAGTAATTTTTTCTTTGAGTGGTTAAAATGGGCTTCTTAAATTTCCTGTACAGTTTTAACCAGCTCGGGAGTTTGTGCATCTTCTCTCTGCCACTGCCCTGGCTTCTTGACCTCTGGTTCGATGGGCAGCACTCCCGCTTCTTGAGTCAGAAGGTCGTGGGTTCAAACCCCACTCCAGAGACTTGAGCGCAAGAATCCAGGCTGACACTCCAGCGCAGTGCTGAGGGAGTGCCGCACTGTCGGAGGGGCAGTGCAGAGGGAGCGCTGCACTGTCGGAGGGGCAGTACTGAGGGAGTGCCGCACTGTCGGAGGGGCAGTACTGAGGGAGCGCCGCACTGTCGGAGGGGCAGTACTGAGGGAGCGCCGCACTGTCGGAGGGGCAGTACTGAGGGAGCGCCGCACTGTCGGAGGGGCAGTACTGAGGGAGCGCCACACTGTCGGAGGGGCAGTGCTGAGGGAGCGCCGCACTGTCGGAGGGGCAGTGCTGAGGGAATGCCGCACTGTCGGAGGGGCAGTGCTGAGGGAGTGCCGCACTGTTGGAGGTGCTGTCTTTCAGATGAGACATTAAAACGAGGCCGCGTTTTCCCTCTCCGGTGGACGGAAAAGATCCCGCGGCATTATTTTGAGGAAGAGCAGTGGAGTTCTCCTCGGTGTCCTCGGGCCAATATTTATCCCTCAATCAACATCACTAAAAAACAGATGATCCGGTCATTATCACATTGCTGTTTGTAGGAGCTTGCTGTGCACAAATTGGCTGCCGCGTTTCCCACATTACAAGTGACCACACTTCAGAAAGTGCTTAACATAGAAACTAGGAGCAGGCCATTCGGCCCTTCGAGCCTGCTCCGCCATTCAACGAGATCATGGCTGATCATCCAAACCCTAGCACCCAGTCCCTACACCGACAGCCATCCCACCCAAGCCCTATCCCCGTAACCCCACATATTTAATCCCCCCTAACACTAAGGGCCAATTTTTATCATGGCCAATCAACCTAACCCGCACATCTTTGGACTGTGGGAGGAAACCCACGCAAACACGGGGAGAATGTCTGTGTGGAGTTTGCACAGTCACCCGAGGCCGGATTTGAACCTGGGTCCCTGGCGCTGTGAGGCAACAGTGCTAACCACTATGCCACCGTGCTGCCGTGGCTGTAAAGTGCTTTGGGATGTCCGGTGGTTGTGAAAGACGCTATAGAAATGCAAGTCTTTCTTTCTTTTCTCAAAGTTTTAGTAAGAGGGCATCTATTGTATTGCTGGGTCTATAGGCTGCCCCTGTATATAGGGCACCCCGCAAAGTTGAGCCTTTTTTCATATGATGACAATATTAACACAAGTGTAGAAAGCGCCCTGTCACCAAACTGAGTATATTAAAAAAAATGCATCGGTTGAGTAGAATCCTGGCCAAATATCGTTGGGGGAAACATGGGGGATGCTCTAGGGATTTGTCCCGTTTTCTTTCCATGCCGGATCCTCGGTGAGCAGAAGCTATATCTGTGAATTTACAGATGTGCGGTTCCCTGTCTCCGCCTGAGATCATTGCACTGTGTAAAGGGGTGGTGTGGGGTTGTTATTAGAGTGGGTGCAATGTTAGCCTCTCCCCCCACCCCCCCCGCCCTTCGGAGGAGCTGGTCTCGTGGCTGTGCTCAATTTGAACAGCAGTTGCAATGTCGCATCTCCTTTATTTTGTACAGGGTGAGAGTCGTTGACTTGAGGTGAAAGGTCAGCTTTATGGATTAGGCAAAACTGGGAAAAAAAATCCGGAATCCAAGGAACGATCACTAATTGTCCGCTGGTTGATGCTCAGCCTGTAGGCTAGAAACTGTCCCTACATCTCCACCCTATTTGTGATCATTTTATCTTTTTGTAAGATTTGCTTTTTTTTGTTCCCTCTCAGACTATCTTTTATTCGATCTCCACTCTTCGGATCACCCCTATTGTTCTGTGTTTTAGTTGTCAGCGCCTCTGCCCCTGGTGTAGATAGACATCTCAACGCCATCAGTGATCAGGGGTTTGTTTTGATTTGTCCGATAGCCTTAATGCTTCTCAACTCCTCTCCGCTTCCTTTTGAAACCCATGTGTTTAGTAAGAAAAAAGGGGGGAGGGGAAAATATTTGTACTTGTACCTTTCACAGCCCTCCTAGGCTGGCACTCCAGCGCAGTGCTGAGGGAGCGCTGCACTGTCGGAGGGGCAGTACTGAGGGAATGCTGCACTGTCGGAGGAGCAGTACAGAGGGAATGCTGCACTGTCAGAGGGGCAGTACTGAGGGAGCGCTGCACTGTCGGAGGTGCCGCCTTTCGGATGAGACGTTAAACCGAGGCCCCGTCTGCCCTCGGGTGGGCGTAAAAGATCCCACGGATCCCGGCCAATATTTAACCCTCAATCAACACCACTAAAACAGATTATCTGGTCATTATCAGATTGCTGTTTGTGGGATCTTGCTGTGCGTAAATTGGCTGCTGCGTTTCCCTATATTACAACAGTGACTACACTTCAAAAAGTACTTCATTGGCTGTAAAGCGCTTTGGGACGTTCTGAGGTTGTGAAAGGCACTAGAGAAATGCAAGTCTTTTTTTTTCTTGGGATATCCCAAAGCACTTCAGTCAACCGATTAGTTTTGAAGTGTAGCCAGTGTTGCTCTGTAAGCAATCACAGCAACCACAAACAGCAATGAGTTAAATGACCAGTTTCACTGTTTTGGTGGTGTTGGTTGAAGGAATGTTGGTTCGAGGGAACTGGGCGAACTGCCCGCTGTTCTTCGATCTTTTACATCCACCTGAATGGGCGGACAGGGCCTTGAGTTTGATGCCTTGTCTGAAAGGCAGCACCTTCGGTCAATGCAGCGCTCTCTGCGTGCTACACCGGAGTGTCGGCCTAGGTTACGTGCCCAAGCCCTGGACTGGGGTGGCTTGAAACCCTGGACCTTCCGAGGCGGAGGCGATGCTTCCAGCCCCGAGCCAAGCTGGTGCTCGGTATGCTCGTCTATCTCCAGCTCGCCGATGAGCTGCGCCAGGAGGATGTGATCTGTAACCAGGGCTGCCCTCGTTCAGCCTACGGGCTAACAACTTTTACACGGTTAATTCTGTTCCTTATATGGGTGTGGCAGGATGTGGTTGCTGTTTGGTCATGTCTCATAACTCCTTTTCAAGCTCGGTGCTTTTCCTGTGAAGCACCTCGGCATGTTTTGCTCTGTGCAAGGTGCTGCACAAGTAGTTATAACAACAACATCTCGTATTTATATAGCAGCTTTTAACGTTGTAAAACGTCCCAGGGCGATTCACAGCGTAATCAGTCAAAATTTGACACCGAGCCACATGAGATATTAGGGCAGGTGACCAAAAGCTTGGTCAAAGAGGTCGGTTTTAAGGAGCGTCTTAAAGGGAGAGAGAGGCGGAGAGGTTTAAGGAGGGGGATTCCAGAACTTGGGGCCCAGGCAGCTGAAAGCACGGCCGACGATGAAAATAACGGCTGACTTCCCTTCACCTGCGCGGCAATTATATGCCCTCAGGTGAATGGCAGACTTAAACTCACCTGTTAAAACCGATCCCGCAGAACCAGAAAGTTAAATTTTATGCAGCTGCTTTGAATAGACATCACGTTGCTGTATGATGCCTCGCTCTAATCTGTCTGTTCCCTGACTCTCGTTTCTGTTTTTTAAATGGAGTCCAAGCTCCTAGCGATTTTATATTCTGTTCTGAGTCCAGAAACACACTGGATGTGATGTTTGAGCCCCATGGACAGACTCGGTGCTGTAACGTGCTTGCGGCTTTGCTCGTACGTTGTTCTGTAGGGGCTGCGCGTTGCATAACCATCCCATCGAACTCATCCCTCTAACTCTGGTTTCTCGTGTATTCGCCTCCCCCACCACTAACAGGAAGATTTGTTTCTCTTATTTAATAACCTGCCTTCACAAGGGGCAGAAGTAAGTGAGGGGGTGGGGAGAAAATTGCAACGGCCGCCCCACGTTAAAAGAATTCACGCACAGGCATCTTCCACCCTTCAAAATGAAGTTCGGGACCTGGAACGTCAGGACCCTCATGGACAACCCCAACAGTGACAAAGATTGTAGGTCCCGCATTGGACTCCATCAGTCACCTGAGAACTCATTTGTAGTGTGGACGCAAGTCACCCTCGGATCCGAGGGACTGCCTAAGAAGAAGACGACGACGACACTGCACCACCATTGATGGGTGACGTGAATCAGTCATTCATGAAAGAAAGACTTATGAAATAACGCTGAGTGGCCTGCGGGTGGCGCTGTCCAGGGAGAGTATAAATACTCGGGCACGGGCCCAGCTTGCGCAGGTCATTCTTAACAGGATCTAATGAAGGACACAACTAGACCTCCATGTTGTAAAACAGTTGATTTAAAGCTTTGTTTAACGCTTAGACCAAGTGCCTAGTAGTTTTCTTACGTCAATGGGCAATGGCCTTCAGCTACTCTGCAGAATCCCCACCCTGTGTCGTCTTCTCCTTTAAGACTCTCTTTAAAAAATAAACACATCTCTTTGACCGCCCCTGCCCCCCCACCTCATCTCTCCTCCTTTGGTTTGATGTCCATTTTTCCTCGTGTCTTTATGAAGTTTGGGATACTCCTCTACATTAAAAGCGCTGTGTAAAAAGATGATGAGTATCTTCTTTCTGCCACAGTGGATACTTCAATCTGTCGGCTCAACAGGTGAGAAGTAGTGGCTCGGGGCAGTGAAGGACAGTATGTAACCAATTTAAGCTCTGGGTCATATTAGAAATATAAAACTGCGTCATAAAGACAAACATCTGCTTAATAGAAATCCAACAGAGAGGAACAAATTTTAGTACCAATATTGTTTTAACGAGCCGAGTTATCTTTCTTTTGATCTTGTTAGTGCAATATATGGAAAAAGAAATCACAGAACGCTGTAAATGCGGAGTTCCTCCCGACTATTTAGAAAGCTGAGTGGAAAGTTCTATTTAAGGGCTTCAGTGCCCAGTGCGGTCCTGAGCTCTACAGACCCGGGAGGCCCCTGGATACTCCTCTCAGTCACTCGGACAGTAAGGATGCTGCAGTTGACCTCGGTGTGTCTGCGCTGGGCGAGGATGACGACATTAGTGATGCTCCCCCACCCCCCCATGGTTGAATAGGCTGCCAACATTCACACCCTCCTAATAAAAAAAAAAAGAAAGACTTGCATATCTATAGCGCCTTTCACGACCAACCGGACGTCTCAGTGATTTATAGTATTTTTGAAGTGTGTTCACTGTTGTAATGTAGGAAACGTGGCAGCCAATTTGCGCACAGCAAGCTCCCACAAACAGCAATGTGATAATGACCAGATAATCTGTTTTGTTATGTTGGTTGAGGGATAAATATCGGCCCCAGGACACCTCCCCTGCTCCTCTTTGAAATTATGGCCATGGGATCTTTTACGTCCACCTGAGAGGACAGACGGGGCCTCGGTTTAATGTCTCATCCGAAAGACGGCACCTCCGACAGTGCAGCACTCCCTCAGCACTGCACGGGAGTGTCAGCCTAGCTTTATGTGCTCAAGTCTCTGGAGTGGGACTTGAACCCACGACCTTCTGACTCCTCAGAGGCGAGTGTGTTACTAAGTGAGCCACAGCTTACACAATAACGATTGGTCACTTGGGCAAGCTACCAGATGGTTGCTGGCTGGCGCCTGTGGAACTCGACATGATCTCCAGTCAATATTTCCAGGAGATGAATAGGATTCTCGCACCCCCCCCCCCCACCCCCACCCTTGGAGGGGACATTCTTAAAAAAATGACTGTATTTTGTGAGTTGACGTCATGATGTTACAGACTGTGTGGCTGTGTTTGGCTGTTGCTCTGGACGTGAGCCCATTGCGTCTACTTCTCCCTTTTTGGCTCTTTAAGTGTCAACCTCAGTGGGTAGCACCCTCGCCTCTGAGTCAGAAGGTTGTGGGTTCAAGTCCCACTCCAGAGACTTGAGCATAAAATCCAGACTGACACTCCCGGTGCAGTACTGAGGGAGTGCTGCACTGTCGGAGGTGCCGTCTTTCGGATGAGACATTAAACCGAGGCCCCGTCTGCCCTCTCAGGTGGATGTAAAAGATCCCACGGCCACTATTTCAAAGAAAAGCAGGGGAGTTATCCCTGGTGTCCTGGGCCAATATTCATCCCTCAACCAACATCACTTTAAAAAAAAAAAAAAAACAGATTATCTGGTCATTATCACATTGCTATTTGTGGGAGCTTGCTGTGTGCAAATTGGCTGCTGTGTTTCCTACATTGCAACAGTGACTACACTTCAAATAGTACTTCATTGGCTGTAAAGCGCTTTGGGACGGCCTGAGGTCGTGAAAGGCGCTATAGAAATGCAAGTGTTTCTTATTCTCTCTCCCTCAGACTTTGCACTGAGCAGCTTCTTATTTCAGCTGATTTCATTTTCCAGCTTGGCTTTCCCTGGCCCACTCCTCCAAACTCACTTCCCTCCGGTCGTCTCTAAACCTCTTCCCATATATTAACTCTCCGACCCGTACGCATGGCCACTCCTGTGACCTCACCATGTCCCTTGGCCTCTCTACTCCTCCAATGATCTCGCGTCACTGACGAGGCCATCAAAACCAATTTGTTTTATCCCTTCCCTTCCCCCCCCCCCCACACACACAACACGCTCTAACCCTCCTTCAACTCCATTTCCTTCTGCGCCTGCCCTGGAAAAAAAGATCTCCTTCCCTGCTCCCGATTGCCTGCAACTGCGCTCTCGGACTCCCAACCGCCGAGCCTCTGGCCTTCCATTCACTCCGATACCTCCGCAGCTGTTGGTTTGCTCAACCACTCCCTCGCCTCGACCGTTTAAGAACATAAGAAATAGGAGCAGGAGTCGGCCATACGGCCCCTCGAGCCTGCTCCGCCATTCAATAAGAGCATGGCTGATCATCGACCTCAACTCCACTTTCCTGCCCGATCCCCATATCCCTTGATTCCCCGAGAGTCCAAAAATCTATCAAATTCTATTGAATATACTCAACGACTGAGCATCCACAGCTCTCTGGGGTAGAGAATTCCAAAGATTCACAACCCTCTGAGTGAAGAAATTCCTCCTCATCTCAGTCTTAAATGGCCGACCCCTTATCCTGAGACTGTGACCCCTAGTTCTAGACTCTCCAGCCAGGGGAAACAACCTCTCAGCATCTTCCCTGTCAATCCCTTTCAGAATCTTGTATATTTCAATGAGATCACCACTCATTCTTCTAAACTCCAGAGAGTATAGACACAATCTACTCAATCTCTCATCATAGGACAGCCCTCTCATCCCAGGAATCAATCTAGTGAACCTTCGTTGCACCGCCTCCAAGGCAAGTATATCCTTCCTTAGATAAGGAGACCAAAACTGTGCACAGTACTCCAGGTGTGGTCTCACCAAGACCCTGTACAGTTGTAGCAAGACTTCCTTACTCCTATACTCCAACCCCCTTGCAATAAAGGCCAACATGCCATTCGCCTTCCTTATTGCTTTCTGTACCTGCATGCTAACTTTCTTTGTTTCTTGCACGAGGACACCCAAATCTCTCTGAACACCAGCATTTGAAAGTTTCTCACTATTTGAAAAAATATTCTGTTTTTCTATTCTTCCTACCAAAGTGAATAACCTCACCTTTCCCTCCATTATACTCCATCTGCCACCTTACTGCCCACTCACTCAGTCTATCTATATCCCTTTGCTGACTCTTTGATGCCCTCATCCCCAGAAAAGTATTCATTGTATACCATCACCGATGTCCTCCTGGTCTGGGCCCCAGCCTCGGGTCCAAGGGGCACAAACTGTGTGCGTACCTGTCACACAACTGGCTTAGCCATCCAGTCAGTGCCAACTTGGGCTCGAGCATGTCGATCTGTGCCTAGGCCCAACTTCTCTGCCTCTCCCTCTCTCTCCATTTTATTCCGCCTTGCAACCTGTCGTGTACTGCTTGCGAGTTTGACACCAGTCAATACGGTAATGTAATGTGCGAGTTTGACACCAGTTAATACGGTAATGTAGTGTGCATTGCATTGTGGGAATTACCTGGGAAAGCTGCAGTCGGCTATTTTACCAATAAAGTAAAGATCACAGTTAGAAGCCTGTCTGCCTGACTCTGATTTAATTCGACGTAGCTACATGTTTGATTGAACGCATTAAAGCATAGATACAACACAACCTACCTCTTTGACCAAGCTTTTGGTCACCTGTCCTAATATCTCCTTTGGCTCAATATATACATTTTTTTCCTCGAGTCAATGTGAGGTGCCTTGGGGCGATTTTTCTATGTTAAAGATGCTAGATAAATAACTTTTTGTTGCTGTCTTGGTGTAACTGATCTTGACATCATGGTGTTGCATTTTAGCTGGAAGCATAAAGTGCAACAGCGAGCTCTTTTCATCCATCACTGTCTCCGTGTTGCCCTGGGAGATGGGTCTGTGCAGTAGCAGAAATGGATGGATTACAGCTTGTTTATCTCATTCGCATTCAGAAGGGGAGGCAGCCTAGCCAGCATATCAAATAAGGGCACATTTCAGTAGTTCTTCTCTTCCTCTCTACCTTTTTAAAAGAAAAAGTATTTGCAGTTCTGTGGTGTTGGTTGATCAGGGTTCCTTTCACCACCAGCGCCGATTAAGTCCAGACATTCACTTAATTAAGTCTTCAGGGTCCGATCGAGCCCAATGTCCGGCTTTTAATTCTAATGAGCTCTGTAGGCACAGGCATATAGATACAGCAATTCAACATGAACATGGCCTATAGTTTGCGTGACTTGTGTAGGTACATGAGTCCATTCCAGTTTCAAAAGTACTTGTGTGAGGGTCTTCTGACAATGTGTGTGTCTGGGGGTGTGTGTGTGTGTCTGGGGGTGTGTGTGCGTGCGTGCGTGTCTGGGGCGCTGTGCGTGCGTGTGTGTCTGGGGCGCTGTGTGTGTGTGCGTGTGTGTCTGGGGCGGTGTGTGTGTGTGTGTGTGTGTGTGTGTCTGGGGCGCTGTGTGTGTGTCTGGGGCGCTGTGTGTGTGTGTGTGTCTGGGGCGCTGTGTGTGTGTCTGGGGCGCTGTGTGTGTGTGTGTGTGTGTGTGTGTGTCTGGGGCGGTGTGTGTGTGTGTGTCTGGGGCGCCGTGTGTGTGTGTCTGGGGCGCCGTGTGTGTGTGTCTGGGGCGCTGTGTGTGTGTGTCTGGGGCGCCGTGTGTGTGTGTCTGGGGCGGTGTGTGTGTGTGTGTGTGTGTGTGTGTGTGTGTGTGTGTGTGTGTGTGTGTGTGTGTGTGTGTGTGTGTGTGTGTGTGTGTGTGTGTGTGTGTGTGTGTGTGTGTGTGTGTGTGTGTGTGTGTGTGTGTGTGTGTGTGTGTCTGGGGCGCCGTGTGTGTGTGTGTGTCTGGGGCGCCGTGTGTCTGGGGCGTGTGGGGCTGTGTGCGCGCGTGTGGGGCTGTGTGCGCGCGTGTGGTCACTGAGGGAACAATTGGTTCTGTTTGTCTAGCTCTGACCTCGCAGGTAGTGTTTCTTTATGTTTTGAATCCTAGTTTTGTAAAAAAACTGATTAAAAGTTGCTGGAATCCTGATTGAATTGTATCCAAAGTGAAGAGCTGCGGAATCTCAATTAGTTTTTTTTGGTGTAAAAATAGCAGGGCGCACAGAAATGTAGATTAATGCACCTCTCCGTGCATTCTCTTTTAAAGTTTAATTCTAGCTTTCCTCTAGTGCTGGGGCCATGCATCATTGAGCTGAGCCGTCAGGGCACCTGCTGTGTAGTTAACACTGGGGGGGCCTGAGATGAGAACATAACATAAGAATTAGGAGCAGGAGTCGGCCATTCGCCTCTTGAGCCTGCTCCGCCATTCAATAAGATCATGGCTGATCTCCGACCTCAAATCCACTTCCCTGCCCGATCCCCATATCCCTTGATTCCCCGAGAGTCCAAAAATCTATGGATCTCAGCCTTGAATATGCTCAACGATTCCCTATCCTGAGACTTTGACCCCTAGCTCTGGGCTCTCCAGCCAGGGGAAACAACCTCTCAGCATCATGAGTGTATCAGCTCAATGCTTTCCCACCCCAAGGGGGGGGTGGTGAGGGCGGAGGGAATAGAAAGTCATCTCTAGGTTGCTGTCGCCTGCTTCCGAATACACGGTGCTAAAGGGTTGGGGGAGCTCTGTCACTCTCGCCCTCACCCACAAGTGCACATTCAAACTGTTGGCTATCCCCAGGCAGCTTAGCCGCGGTAAGTGGTTCTGCTGTCGTTTTCCTCCCCGCCACCAGAAAATGATTTCAGTTTCTGTTTTGGTTTCTGGTGGATCGCCGATTCTGCTGCTAACAGGGTTGATTTTAAGGCCAGCTGTTTCGGTCAGGAGTCAACAAGGCTAACAGTGGGGGAAATTCATACCCTCGCTTAAAAGAAAATCCCACACTGATGGGTGTTCAGTCATACAGCACCTGACTTGATTACATTGGTTCTTAACTGGCTTGCCAAGTAAAGTGCGTTGTAATTCTCTACAACGTGGAATCTGGCCAATTTGTCCCCAGGCAGCAAACCAGTTCTTGTGGGTCTGCCGCTGCAACCTTTCAGTCGTGTCACTTCCAGACACCAGTCTCCGAGAACCTGAATTAAAACCAGACCAACGTAAAAGCAGTTCTAGGGCAGGTAGAGATAAATGGGGGTGGGAGGGAAAGCGAGAAATCGGATGAAAGAAATTATGTGTAAGGCATCTTTAATCTCGGGATAAGGGAACCCAGATTGGTTAGTCTCCTGGAATCTGAATGATAGACTCATAAAACAGTACAGCACAGAAGGAGGCCATTCGGCCCATCGAGTCTGCGCCGGCTCTTTCGAAGAGCAATCCAGTCAGTCCCACTCCCCCTGCTCTTTCCTCATATCCCTGCAATTTTTTTCCCTTCAAGTATTTATCCAATTCCCTTTTGAAGGCTCCTATTGAATCTGTATCCACCGCCCTATCAGGCAGTGCATTCCAAATCCTAACCACTCGTTGTGTAAATAAGTTTTTCCTCCTGTTGTCTCTGGTTCTTTTGCCAATCACCTTGTGTAAAGTCTGTAGGTATTATGGCGAATTAATACACAGACTACAAGAGTAACTTTAACAGGACTTTACGATTCGAAGGTCAGGGCGAATCTGCCCAATAAATCCTGACACAGCACTTATATACCGGTGTGGTCACCGTCGGTATTACAGTATACAGCAGCCAAGATAAAGTAGTGCCACACCTAAAATAGTTCTGTTAAAGGTGGACGGTTACATACAATAGTTCTCTTAAAGGTAGAACAGTTACATACACTACAATCCTCCCTTTTTAGCTTACAACATACTTATTCCCCATTAACATAACATCATAACATATATACAACTTATGCAAACAGTTCACAGATTCAGTCTCTCTGGAGGCTTCCTGACTCTGTCCGGATAACGCCTCGGTGGTGTAGTAGTTTTCGGCGGGGTAGTACGTTCTTCTGGCAAGGTCGATTCGGCTTGAAGGACAGTGTCAGGTTCATCTGATTCCAGTATTACCAGATCGGAGGTAGGTGCTCTGGGTATCTCTGCTTCAACATTAGCCGTGTAAGGTTGTGGAGTAGGTTGGTCCTTTGTGGATGACCCTATGATCTGGTCAACATGGCGCCTTATTATGCTGTCACCAATGTCCACGGTATACATCAGCGGCCCTAGCCTTTTCCCAATAGTTCCAGGCTGCCATTTCTCGGTACGGTAGTCCCGGGCCAAAACTTGTTGACCTATCTGAAAGGATCTAGTTGGCCTTTCATTCATGCCCTGAAATTGCCGGTTCTCTACGTCCCTTCTGACGTTTGGCTTAATCAAATCCAGCCGGCATCTTAGTCTTCTATTGAAAAACATCATGGCGGGAGTTTGGTTTGTGACCGCATGTGTTGCATTCCTGTATGCCAACAAGAAGTTATCTACCTTATGTTGTAGGTTAATGTCTTCATTACCCATGGCCTTTATGGCCTTCTTGAAGGTCTGGACAAACCTTTCAGCTAATCCATTGGTGGCGGGATGGTATGGGGCTGACGTGTAGTGCTTGACCCCATTCCTTTTTAAGAACTTCCTGAATTCTTCGGACACAAATTGCGGTCCATTATCAGAACAGATCTGTTCCGGCAGCCCATTCCTGGCAAATATGGTCCTTAATACTGTGATGGTTTTTTCCGTGGTGGTGGAGGACATCTTTATTACCTCCGGCCACTTGGAGTGTGCATCCACCGCGATTAGAAACATTGAGTCCATAAATGGACCAGCAAAGTCGACGTGTACCCTTTGCCAAGGAGATGAGGGCCACTCCCATGGATGCAGAGGAGCTTGTGGTGGTGCGTTTTGGACCTTCTGGCATCCTAGACAGCTCTTGGTTATTTCTTCGATGTCTCCATCAATACCTGGCCACCACACAAACGCTCTTGCTAGGTTCTTCATTTTCACTCCACCCAGATGCCCCTCGTGAAGCTCCTTTAGCACCTTATGCTGAAGTTTGGGTGGAATCACCACTCTAGATCCACACATCAAGGTTCCTCGGCACACTGACAGCTGTTCTTTTCTTTGCGAAAATGCGGGCAACGTTGGTTCGCCATGTGCTGGCCATCCCTCCACTGTTAAATCGTAGACTCGTGAGAGAGTCGGGTCATTTATTGTTTCATTTTCGATCATCGAATTTGTTACTGGTAGACATTCCACTATGGATGAGTGGAACATCTCTACCGGGTCCACTGTAGCCGCCTCTTCTACTACTGGCAACGGTAGGCGCGATAACCCATCAGCATTTCCATGCTGTTTGGACCTTTTGTATTCGATGTCATATTGGTGTGCCTCAAGTAACACGGACCACCTCTGTAGCCTTTGCGCTGTCATAGTGGAAACGGCCTTGTTAGGGTTGAATATGGACACCAACGGCTGGTGGTCTGTCAGTAATGTGAACTTCTTGCCCTGCAGGTAATGATTGAATTTCTTTACTCCCCACACAAGGCTGAGGGCCTCCCTATCTATCTGAGCATAATTTCGCTCAGTGGAGGTCAATGATCGGGACGCAAATGCGACTGGCCTTTCCGAGCCATTTGGTAACTTGTGTGAAAGTACTGCTCCAATTCCATAAGGGGAAGCATCACAAGCTAGACGAAGAGGTAACGTTGCGTTGAAATGAGCCAACACTTCCTCAGAGGTAATCAACGCCTTGCTTCTGCGAAAGGCCTTCTTACAGTCCTCGCTCCACTTCCATGGTACTTCTTTCCGCAACAGAGCATTCAGCGGATGCAGCACCGTGGATAGATTTGGCAGAAACTTGTGGTAATAATTAATCAACCCCAGAAACGATCTCAACTGTGATACATTTTCCGGAGCGGGGGCCTTCACGACAGCTTCTATCTTGTCAGGTGACTTGTGCAGCCCCTCTTGGTCAATGACATGACCGCAGTACGAGATCCGTTTCTGGAAGAACTCACATTTCTGGCGATTAACTCGAAGGCCATATTCCTTCAACCTGGTGAGCACCAGTTTCAAATTTGTGAGGTGTTCCTCCTCGTCTTCTCCCGTAATCAGGATATCGTCCAAGTAACACTGCGTGCTTGGAATACCCTGTAAGACCTGCTCCATGGCCCTCTGCCAAATTGCTGGAGCCGAAGCTACTCCAAAAACCAGTCTATTATAACGATACAAGCCTCTGTGCGTGTTGATTGTGAGATACTGGCGCGACTCTTCCTCGACTTCCATTTGTAAGTATGCTTGTGCCAGGTCTATCTTGGTGAAGTGTTTCCCGCCAGACAATGAAGCAAAGATATCCTCAATCCGCGGGAGCGGGTATTGTACCGTGTGAAGCACCGGATTAACTGTGATCTTGAAGTCTCCGCAGATGCGGACCTTTCCCGGTTCCCCTGGCTTGTTACTTGATGAAGACTTCATGACGGGAACAATGGGCGTGGCCCACTCACTCCAGTCCACCTTAGACAGTACCCCTGAACGTTCAAGCTCTTCCAGTTCTGCCTCCACAGCAGGTCGTATCGCGTAAGGTACCGATCTGGCTTTGAAAAATTTTGGGCTTGCATGTTCTGCAATCTTGATTCTTGCTTTAATTCCTCTCAGTGTTCCCAGTCCTTGCTGGAATACCTCTTTAGCTTCGTCCAATATTCTGGACAACCGTTCAGGTTTGACATCTTCCTTCCCGGAATCTACCGTCATTGTGTTTAGTGAATGCCAGTCTATCTTTATTTTCCTGATCCACTCCCGTCCCAGAAGTGGTGGACCTCCCTTGGGCAGCACATACATGTCCATCCCTTGGTGATCTTTGTCCTTGTATCTCACCTTGACTTTTATCTTTCCGATGGGGTATACTTTGTGCCCCGTGTATGTCTGCAATACTATCTCCGTATCCCGTAGGGGAATATGTTTGAATAACTTTTTGTAATCTTGCTCATTCATGACCGTCAACGCCGATCCGGTGTCCACTTCCATCTTCACTTGGACTTTTGCAATCTGTAGTGTGACCCAGATAGTTTGTCGGTCAGCTTCTTTACTCACATTGTGAATCCTCAGACTACCCAGTTCCTTGCTGTTGGAGTCTGAGTCCGAATTCTGTTCATCTGGACTCTTCCCAGTCACCTTATGTACCTTTCTGTACTTCTTCTGCGGTGACTTATTATTGCTGGTCTTCTTTCCTGACCGGCATACCTTAGCTATGTGACCAAGCTTGCCACATTTTCTACATTCCTGGTTTTTAAACCAGCATTGGTTCTGGTCGTGTGTTGTCTTCCCACAACGATAACATTTCGTTGTACCCGAAGTCATTTGATCCACACTGAGTACCGCTGTCTTCCGCTGCATTTCCGCCGTGCCTCTTGCTGCGGCTTCGTGCGATGCTGCAATAAGGACAGCCTTATCAAGTGTAAGATCGTTCTCTTCGAGCAGTCGTTTTTGTGTTCCTTCCTTCGACATCCCGCACACGAACTTGTCTCTCAGTGCCTCTGTCAGATTTACCCCAAACTGACAGTATTTTGCTAGCCTACGCAGTTCAACCAGGTACTCCGTGTTGCTTTCCTCTTTTCGTTGCGTTCTCACGTAAAATTTTGATCGTTCCGCTAACATCAGCGGTGCGGGGTTAAAATGATCCTTCAGGACAGCAACAATATTAGCGAAAGACTGATCCACCGGTTTAGCTGGTGATAGAAGATGCTTCAATAACCCGTATGTCTTCGCACCCATTGAGTTTAGTAAGGTTAGAGCTTTGTCATAATTTGCTATCTTATTGACCTTACAATATATCTCGATGCGTTCTACATACGTGGCCCAATCTTCCACATCGGAATCGAAACCGTTGATGTTACTACGCTTAGGCATCTTCACACTCTTCCTGAGAAACAACAACGAAATATTTCTTTAACTTTTTTTTTCAAAATGGCGGTTTCCCGCGCTTGTCTTCTTTCCCCGCCCACTTTCAAAATGGCGATTTCCCGCTTCTGTCTTCTTCCCCGCCTACTGGCGGCTTCCCGCGTTTCTTCCCCTGGCGGGAGGGGTAAGCGTTTCCCTCGGGCGACGACCGCTGGCTTTCGGGGTTCGCAGCCTGCGCGTCGGCTTCAGTGCGTTCCTTGTTCCCTTTTCTCGGCAGGGCAACCGGCGCTGGGTACAACCCGTTGACGGCGAACAGTTTCAGCCGTTGGGCTGGATCTCGCTCAGCCTCCCTCGCTCGCTCGGGCTCTGTCTCTCCCTCAGCGGCTTCCAATCGCGCCTCCCAGCCCCCTCGCAGTCCGGTGCTTTCCTCCCCGGCTGCGGCTGAGTTCTCCGCGATTTATTTATTTTTATATCTTCCCGCGCCTTACGATCCCGGTCGCAGCGCTTCGTGGCCTCGGTCGCTGCCCGGCCTTTTTCACTCCAATCGCGCCTCCCAGCCCTCTCGCAGTCCGGTGCTTTCCGCTGCGACTGAGTTCACCGCGGTTTATTTATTTTTATATCTTCCCGCGCCTTACGATCCCGGTCGCAGCGCCTCGTGGCCTCGGTAGCTGCCCGGCCTTTTTCGCCGGTCGCGGTCTAGCTGTCTCACGACGCCGTTGCGTCTCCCAGCCCGCTTATACCGCGGCTTCCGTGCTCCACGCTGCCCCAGTCTCCGCCTCTGGGCCCGACTTCTGTCCGGCTCCTTTCCCCCGACCGTGGTCGAGTTCACCGCCCTTATCCTCCGTTTATTTTTTTTAAATTTTCCCTTTACTCACAGTCACCGTGGCCGACTTGCTTCTCGTGCTGATCGGCTCACTCACCACCGTGGCAGAAGGGACAATCAGTGCCTGTTGCTGATGGAAGGCTTCGTGTCTGAATTCTTCCTTCTTCCTTGCTCTGCAGACTCGAGTTTTCTCTCAGCAGAACGATGAGGGCGGGTGCCTCTTCTCGATGCTCGTTAACTGCTTCGGAAGTATTGTTGCCGCAGGGTAAGATCGAACTCGTCGCCACTGTAAAGTCTGTAGGTATTATGGCGAATTAATACACAGACTACAAGAGTAACTTTAACAGGACTTTACTATTCGAAGGTCAGGGCGAATCTGCCCAATAAATCCTGACACAGCACTTATATACCGGTGTGGTCACCGTCGGTATTACAGTATACAGCAGCCAAGATAAAGTAGTGCCACACCTAAAATAGTTCTGTTAAAGGTGGACGGTTACATACAATAGTTCTCTTAAAGGTAGAACAATTACATACACTACACCTTGAATCTGTGCCCTCTGGTTATCGACCCTTCAATCTGTGCCCTCTGGTTATCGACCCTTCAATCTGTGCCCTCTGGTTATCGACCCTTCAATCTGTGCCCTCTGGTTATCGACCCTTCAATCTGTGCCCTCTGGTTATCGACCCTTCAATCTGTGCCCTCTGGTTATCGACCCTTCAATCTGTGCCCTCTGGTTATCGACCCTTCAATCTGTGCCCTCTGGTTATCGACCCTTCAGCCATTGGAAACAGTTTCTCTTTATTTACTCTGTCTAAACCCTTCATGATTTTAAACACCTCGGTCAAATCTCCTCTTAACCTTCTCTGCTCTATGGAGAACAACATCCAGCTTCCCCAGTCTATCCACGTAACTCTAATCCCTCATCCCTGGAACCGTTCTAGTAAGTCTCTTCTGCACCCTCTCCAAAGCCTTCACACCCTTCCTAAAGTGCGGTGCCCAGAATTGGACACAATACTCCAGCTGAGGCCAGACTGGTGTTTTATCCAGGTTTAGCATAATTTCCTGTTTTTTGTGCTCTGTGCCTCTATATTTATAAAGCCCAGGATCCCATATGCTTTATTAACTGCTTTGTAGTTATTGAGTAGAAACAGCTCTTGACGACAACAACAACTTGCATTTACAAAGTGCTTTTAACAGATGGAGTGGCCTGAGGCGCTTCACAAATCGGCACAAAGGAAAAAGGGACACATCCCTCAGGTAACGTGGATCGCAGCCCGTGTGGTAGCTGGTGTGCAACGGCCACCCCACGTTAAAAGAATTCACGCACAGGCATCTTCCACCCTTTAAAATGAAGTTTGGGACCTGGAACGTCAGGACCCTCATGGACAGAGACTGGAGGTCCCGCATTGGACTCGTCAGTCACCTGAGAACTCATTTTTAGTGTGGAAGCAAGTCATCCTCGGTTCCGAGGGACTGCCTAAGAAGAAGAAGGAGGAGGATCGCAGCCAAGAGATGGACAAGCTCTCAATGAACTAGCAGGATCCCACGGCACTATTCGAAGGAGAGCACGAGTTCTCCACGATGTCCTGGCTGTTGAGTCTGAGTGTCCCAGATATGCTTATTCTAAATCACTGGACACAGACAACAAGAATAACTTAAACAGGTCTTTACTAATCGAAGGTCAGGGCTGAACTGCTTAGCAAATTACTACACAGAGTTTATATACCGGTGTGGTCACCACCGGTACTACAATATACAGTAGCCAAGAGAAAGTAGTCCATCTCTTAAGGTAGTCTCTTAAGGTGGTACAGGTTACATACACCACAATTCCTCCCTTTTTAGCTTAACAGTGTACATCCCAATTTAAACATAACATGGATAACATATATACAACTTCATGCAAAACTGTTCAAAGATTCAGTCTCTGAGGAGGCCTCCTGATCCGAGTTGGATAACGCCTTTCAGGGGTCTCTGATTCTCGTTGCTGGGGTGACTCATCTAGTTGATCTCTTATGGGTTGGACATCATCAGATACATTGGCGTCTGAGGTAGATGCCTCAGGTTCACTAACTTCTTCCACTGGTGTCTCTGTCGTAGTCATGGGTTCGACCCTTGTTCTCGATTCTACAAGTTGGTCAGCATGACGTCGTATTATGTTTTCACCAATATCTACCGTGTACATCAGGGGTCCTTGTCTGGCACGAATTGTTCCAGATTGCCATTTCTCATTCTTATAGGCCCGGGCTAACACTGGTTGTCCTATTTCGAAACTCCGAGTGGTCTTGTTATTTATATGCTGGAACTGTTTGTTTTCGACTTCCCTCCGCACATTTGGTTTTAACAAGTCCAACCTGGACCACAACCTCCTGTTATAGAACATCATGGCAGGGCTTTGATTTGTCACTGCATGAGTGGCGTTTCGATATGCCATTAGGAAATTGTCCACCTTGTGTTGTAGTGGAATCTGGTCTTCGCTCATGGCCTTTATCGCCTTTTTGAACGTTTGTACAAATCTCTCGGCCAACCCATTTGTAGCCGGATGATATGGGGTAGAGGTATAATGTTTCACCCCATTCTTCTTCATGAATTTCTGGAATTCTTCTGACACGAACTGCGGTCCGTTGTCTGAACATATTTGTTCTGGCAATCCATTTCTTGCGAATATCGTTCTTAGAACTGCGATCGTCTTTTCCGAGGTAGTGGTCGCCATCTTAATCACTTTTGGCCATTTAGAATGTGCGTCTACCGCAATTAAAAACATGGAGTCCATGAATGGACTTGCGAAGTCAATATGTACACGTTGCCATGGGGTTGAAGGCCATTCCCATGGATACAGCGGTGCAATTGGAGGTGCATTTTGAACTTTTTGGCACCCTGAGCAGCTTTTAGTCAGATCCTCTATTTGTTTGTCGATACCTGGCCACCACACATAAGCCCTAGCAAGGCTTTTCATCTTGACTCCCCCCAGATGACCTTCATGCAGTTCCTTTAGAACTCTCTCCCTTAATTTAGGAGGAATAATCACCCTTGTTCCATACATCAATGTTCCTTGACAGACGGACAGCTGTTCTCGTCTGGCTGAGAATGCTGGTAACAGTGGTTCACCATGAGCTGGCCATCCCTTCACTGTCAATTCATAGACCCGAGACAGTGTCGGGTCGTTCCTGGTTTCTCTCTCAATACTTGCAATTGGTGACTGGTAAACATTCGATGATGGTCGAGTGAAATAACTCAACAGGGTCAACTGTCGGTGCCTCTTCCGCTGTAGGTAGTGGCAGGCGCGACAGCCCATCAGCATTACCATGTTGCTTTGTACCTTTGAATTTGATCTGATATTGATGTGCCCCTAGGAAAAGGGACCATCTCTGGAGCCTCTGCGCTGTCATCACCGAAACACCCTTCTTAGGGTTAAAAATGGAAACCAATGGCTGGTGGTCTGTCAGCAGCGTAAACTTTTGCCCTTGCAGGTAATGATTAAATTTTTTTACTCCCCACACAAGGCTGAGAGCCTCCCTATCTATCTGAGCATAGTTGCGCTCAGCGGAGGTCAATGATCTGGATGTGAATGCGACTGGTCTTTCCAAGCCATTTGGCAACTTATGTGAGAGCACTGCCCCAATACCATATGGAGAAGCATCACAAGCTAAACGAATAGGCAGCGTTGGGTTAAAGTGAGCCAACACTTCCTTAGAGGTGATCAATGCCTTGCTTTTGTGAAAGGCCCGCTTACAGTCCTCGCTCCATTTCCATGGCACTCCCTTCTGCAGAAGAGCGTTCAGCGGGTGTAGCACTGTGGATAAATTTGGCAGAAACTTATGGTAATAGTTAATCAACCCTAGGAACGACCTCAACTGGGATACATTTTCCGGAGTGGGAGCCTTCACAACAGCTTCGATCTTGTCAGGTGACTTGTGAAGCCCCTCCTGGTCAATGATGTGACCACAGTACGAGATTTGCTTCTGAAAGAACTCACATTTCTGGCGATTAACTCGAAGTCCATATTCTTTCAATCTGGTGAGCACCTGTTCCAAATTTGCAAGGTGTTCCTCATCATCATCTCCTGTAATCAGAATGTCGTCCAGGTAGCATTGTGTGCCTGGAATTCCCTGTAATACCTGCTCCATGGCCCTTTGCCAAATCGCTGGAGCCGATGCCACTCCAAAAACTAGTCTATTATACCGATATAAGCCCTTATGCGTGTTGATCGTGAGATACTGGCGTGACGCTTCATCAACTTCCATCTGTAAGTACGCCTGCGCCAGGTCTATCTTGGTGAAGTGTTTCCCGCCAGACAACGAAGCGAAGATATCCTCAATCCGTGGAAGCGGATATTGCACCGTGTGAAGCACCGGATTAACAGTGATCTTGAAATCGCCACAGATGCGAACCTTCCCCGGTTCCCCCGGCTTGTTACTCGATGAACGCTTCATGACGGGAACAATGGGCGTGGCCCATTCACTCCAGTCCACCTTTGACAGTACTCCGGAACGTTCTAGTCCTTCCAGCTCAGCTTCCACAGCAGGTCGTATTGCATAAGGTACCGGTCTAGCTTTGAAAAATTTCGGGTTTGCATGTTCTTCAACCTTGATGTTTGCCGTAATTCCTTTGTGTTCCCAGTCCCTGCTGGAACACCTCTTTAGCATCGTCCAATATTCTGGACAGTCGTTTAGGTTTGACATCGTCCTTTTTACCGGAATCTACAGTTAGTGCTTTTAAGGAATGCCAGTCCATATTTATTCTCCTGATCCATTCCCGTCCCAGTAGTGGTGGACCTCCCTCAGGTAACACATATAAGTCCATTCCTCGGCTTTCTTTACCCTTGTGGACCACCTTTACCTTTATCTTTCCAATGGGGTATACTCCTTGCCCCGTGTATGTTTTCAATACAATCTCCGTATCCCTTAGGGGAATGTGTGGAAATAACCTTTTGTAATCTTGCTTATTCATGACCGTCAATGCCGATCCAGTGTCCAATTCCATCTTCACTTGGACTCCTGCTATCTGAAGTGTGACCCAGATAGTTTGGTGGTCTGCTGTGTTACCCACATTATGTATTCTTAGACAACCCAGTTCCTTACTGCTGGAGTCTGAATCCGTCTTCTGTTCATCCAAACTGTTCTCTGTCACCTTGTGTACCTTTTTGCACTTTTCCTGCGGTGACTTTTTGTTGCTGGTCTTCTTTCCTGACCGGCATACTTTAGCTATGTGACCGAGCTTGCCACATTTTCTGCATTCCTGATTTTTGAACCAGCACTGGTTCTGATCGTGCGTTGTCCTTCCGCAACGATAACACTTTACTGCACCCAATGCCATTTGATTGGTGCTGAGTTCCGATGACCTTAGCTGCATTTCCACGGTGCCTCTTGCCACGGCCTCGTGCGATGCTGCAATGGTGACAGCTTTATCAAGCGTAAGGTCCTTTTCCTCTAGCAGTCGCTTTTGTGTTCCTTCTTTTAATAATCCACACACGAATTTATCTCTCAGAGCATCTGCTAGTCCTGTACCAAACTGACACAGTACTTTGATAGCTTGCGCAGTTCAATTAAGAATTCAGCGTTGCTTTCCTCTTTCCGCTGCGTTCTTCTGTAAAATTTAAATCGTTCCGCTATCAGCAGCGGCGTGGGGTTTAAATGTTCTTGCAGGATATTAACAATATTCACGAAAGTCTGATCCGGTTTATCTGGTGTTATTACAAGGTGCCTCAATAACCCGTACGTCTTCGCACCCATTGAGTTTAATAAGGTTAGTGCTTTCTTATCATCTGGTACCTCATTTGCTGTACAATAAACTTCAATGCGTTCTACATACGTGGCCCAATCTTCAACATCGCTATCAAAAGCAGTGATGTTACCGTGTTTAGGCATCCTTGAGAGTTTCTTTAAATATTTTATTTTTCCAAAATGGCGGCTTCCCGCGCTTGTCTTCTTCCCCCGCCTACTAAAATGGCGGCTTCCCGCGCTTGTCTTCTTCCCCCGCTGGCTACAATGGCGATGACCGCGCTGTTGCCGTTCTCGCCTCCCAGCGGTTCTTAATTTCCCCGACGCTGCTTTTGCTCCCCCGCGGTTCTTGTGGGCATTAACGCTTCCCTCGTTGCTGCGCCTCTCAGCCCTGATTGCAGCCCGGCCCTTTACACCGGCTGCGGTCGAGTTCTCCGCGGTTCTTGTGGCATTAACGCTGCCCTTGTCGCTGCGCCTCTCGGCCCCGATTGCAGCCTGGCCCTTTTCACCGGCTGCGGTCGAGTTCTCCGCCCTTTTTCCTCCGGTTTCCCTCCCCTTCTCCACTGACAACGCGGCCGACTTTCTGCCCGTGTCGCTAGATCGGCTTACCCACCACCGTGGTAGAAGGATGATCACTGCCTGTCGCTGATGGAGGACTTCGTGATCAGTAATTTCAACCCGGGTTCTCGATGCCTCCCGTGCGATGCGGTGCTCAGCAGGATGATGAGGGCGGATGCCTCTTCTCGACGCCTGTTCTGAGGACGAAGCTGCCTTGGATGCAAAACTGCCGCAGGGTAAGATCGGACTCGTCGCCACTGTTGCGTCTGAGTGTCCCAGATATGCTTATTCTAAATCACTGGACACAGACAACAAGAATAACTTACAGGTCTTTACTAATCGAAGGTCAGGGCTCAACTGCTTAGCAAATTACTACACAGAGTTTATATACCGGTGTGGTCACCACCGGTACTACAATATACAGTAGCCAAGATAAAGTAGTCCATCTCTTAAGGTAGTCTCTTAAGGTGGTACAGGTTACATACACCACACTGGCCAACATTTATCCCTCAACCAACATCACTGAAACAAATCGTAGAAGATACCGCACAGGAGGCAGCCGTTCGGCCCGTCGTGCCTGTGCCGGCTCTTTGGTAGAGTCATCCAACTAGTCCCACTCCTGCTCTTTCCCCATAGCCCTGAATTATTTTTTACTTTTCAAGTATTTCTCCAATTTCCTTTTGAAAGTTGCTATTGATTAACTAACCGGTCATTTATCCCATGCTGTTTGGAGAGTTTGCTGTGCGCAAATTGGCTGCCACATTTGCCTATTTATGTTGTGAAACTACGTCCTTTAGAAGTGGTAAATACGATGGGGCCTCTGACGTTCTGAGTTTTCCCCAGTTGCGTGGTTGGGCGGACTTGGAGCACCAGCTCGGACACCTGTGCGAGCGCCACAGTGCGTGTCGTGCGCGCGGAGGCAATTCCTTTAAGGTTGCGGTCCTGCGTAGCTTCGCTTCTGGAGACAGTGATGAAAAGCAGCACCTGAGCTGGTCAGCACGATCTCGAGGCTCCAGTGCAGCTTTCGAAGGCAGGGCTACAGTATCAGTGCAGTGAAGAAAGGCCATGTCACCTGCGCACCAGTTTCCGTCGAGCTATCAGTCGTGTGCAATTTGTGATCTGCCTGATTTGAGCGTGGTCCTGAATTGGACAGAGATTGAATCTGGATCGTGATGGATGAGCTCTCAGTTGGTTAATGGTGTCATTCTTTCACCGACTTTCATTTCGTACAAAGTGTTCTTTTCAGTCCTTGGAGACGGCTAGCCTTGATATGTCACCGTGCCATCCAGGGGAACTGCAGGATATATCATTATCTCAGCCCTGCCCATTGTAACAGCCTATATTGTGGGGGTGGGGGAATGGGTGTAGGCGCGAATCAAATTGTGGCTGGACCGCAGCAATATTAACAGCTGAGATACTCCAATCATTTAATGCATGTTTCCCAACTGCAATTGGATTGTCTGTTTTTAATCATCATGTTGCTCTCTTCCCTCTCTCCCTCTCTCTCTCTCTCTCTCTCTCTCTCTCTCTCTCTCCTTCGCCCTCCCCCTCTCTCTCTCCTCCCCTCCCTCTCTCCTCCCCTCCCTCTCTCCTCCCCTCCCTCTCTCCTCCCCTCCCTCTCTCTCTCCTCCCTCTCTCTCTCCTCCCTCTCTCTCTCCTCCCCTCCCTCTCTCTCTCCTCCCCTCCCTCTCTCTCTCCTCCCCTCTCTCTCTCTCTCCTCCCTCTCTCTCTCTCTCTCTCTCTCTCTCTCCTCCCCTCCCTCTCTCTCTCCTCCCCTCCCTCTCTCCTCCCCTCCCTCTCTCTCTCCTCCCTTCCCTCTCTCTCTCTCCTCCCCTCTCTCTCTCCCCTCTCTCTCTCCCCTCTCTCTCTCCCCTCTCTCTCTCCCCTCTCTCTCCTCCCCTCTCTCTCCCCTCTCTCTCCCCTCTCTCTCCTCCTCTCTCCTCCCTCTCTCTCCTCCCCTCTCTCTCTCTCTCTCTCTCTCCCCTCTCTCTCTCTCTCTCCTCCCCTCTCTCTCTCTCTCTCCTCCCCTCTCTCTCTCTCTCTCTCTCTCTCTCTCCTCCCTCTCTCTCTCTCTCCTCCTCTCTCTCTCTCTCTCTCTCCTCCCCTCTCTCTCTCTCCTCCCCTCTCTCTCTCTCTCTCCTCCCCCCTCTCTCTCTCTCTCTCTCCTCCCCTCTCTCTCTCTCTCTCCTCCCCCCTCTCTCTCTCTCCTCCCCCCTCTCTCTCTCTCTCTCCTCCCCTCTCTCTCTCTCTCTCTCCTCCCCCCTCTCTCTCTCTCCTCCCCCCTCCCTCTCTCTCTCTCCTCCCCTCTCTCTCATAGAGTTATACAGCACGGATAGAGGCCCTTCGGCCCATCGTGTCCGCGCCGGCCATCAAGCCCTGTCTAATCTAATCCCATATTCCAGCATTTGGTCCATAGCCTTGTATGCTATGGCATTTCAAGTGCTCATCCAAATGCTTCTTAAATGTTGTGAGGGTTCCTGCCTCCACAACCCTTTCAGGCAGTGAGTTCCAGACTCCAACCACCCTCTGGGTGAAAAAGTTCTTTCTCAAATCCCCTCTCAAATCCCCTCTAAACCTCCCGCCCTTTACCTTGAATCTATGCCCCCTAGTTATTGACCCTTCTACTAAGGGAAAAAGCTCCTCAGTATCCATCCTATCTATGCCCCTCATAATTTTGTACACCTCAATCATGTCCCCCCTCAGCCTCCTCTGCTCCAAGGAAAATAAACCCAATCTGCCCAGTCTCTCTTCATAGCTGAAGCGCTCCAGCCCTGGTAACATCCTGGTGAACCTCCTCTGCACCCTCTCTAACGCGATCACATCCTTCCTGTAGTGTGGCGACCAGAACTGCACACAGTATTCCAGCTGTGGCCTAACCAGTGTTTTATACAGCTCCATCATAACCTCCTTGCTCTTATATTCAATGCCTCGGCTAATGAAGGCAAGTATCCCATATGCCTTTTTTACCACCTTATCCACCTGTTCCGCCGCCTCCAGGGATCTGTGTACTTGCACACCCAGATCCCTCTGACCCTCCGTCTTGCCTAGGGTCTTTCCATTCATTGTGTATTCCCTTGCCTTGTTAGTCCCCCCAAAGTGCATCACCTCGCACTTTTCCAGGTTAAATTCCATTTGCCACTGTTCCGCCCATCTGACCAACCCATCTATATCGTCCTGCAGACTGAGGCTACCCTCCTCGCTATTTACCACCCTACCAATTTTTGTATCATCCGCGAACTTACTGATCATACCTTTTACATTCACATCCAAGTCATTAATGTAGACCACAAACAGCAAGGGACCCAGCACCGATCCCTGTGGTACCCCACTGGCCACAGGCTTCCAGTCACAAAAACAACCTTCGACCATCACCCTCTGCCTTCTGCCACTAAGCCAGTTTTGTATCCAATGTGCCAAGGCACCCTGGATTCCATGGGCTCTTACCTTCTTGACCAGTCTCCTGTGTGGGACTTTATCGAAGGCCTTACTGAAATCCATGTATACCACATCCACTGCGTTACCCTCATCCACACACCTAGTCACCCCCTCAAAAAATTCAATCAAATTAGTCAGACATGATCTTCCCTTGACAAAGCCATGTTGACTATCCCTGATTAATCCTTGCCTCTCCAAGTGGAGACAAATTTTGTCCCTCAGAATTTTTTCCAATAATTTTCCTACCACTGATGTTAGGCTCACTGGCCTGTAGTTCCCCGGTTTTTCCCTACTTCCCTTCTTGAATAATGGTACTACATTAGCGGTTCTCCAGTCCTCTGGCACATCCCCTGTGGCCAGAGAGGTCCTGAATATATGTGTTAGAGCCCCCGCAATCTCTTCCTTTGCCTCACACAGCAGCCTGGGATACATTTCGTCCGGGCCTGGGGATTTATCCATTTTTAGGCCAGCTAAAACCGCCAATACCTCCTCCCTCTCGATGTTAATATGTTCGAGCATATCACAGTCCCCCCGCCCTATTTCTATGTCTACATCGTCCTTCTCCATAGTGAAAACAGATGCAAAAAATTCATTTAGAACCCCTCCTACATCTTCCGGCTCCACACACAGATTGCCACTTTTGTCCCTAATGGGCCCTATTTTTTCCCTAGTTATCCTCTTACCCTTAATATACTTATAAAACATCTTAGGATTTTCCTTTATTTTGCTCGCCAGTGTTATTTCATGGCCCCTCCTTGATCTCCTAATTTCTTTTAAGTATCCCCCTGCACTTTTTGTACTCCTCTAGGGCTTCCTCCGTCTTTAGCCTTTTGTATCTGCCAAAAGCCCTCCTTTTTTTCCTAATCCATTCTCGTATATCCCCTGACATCCAAGGTTCCCTGTGGTTTTTGGAACCACCCTTGACCTTTACGGGAACATGTTGCCATTGTATGATCTCAATCTCCCTTCTAAAAGCCTCCCATTGCTCCGATGCGGATTTTCCTACAAGTAGCTGATCCCAGTCCATTTTGGCCAGATCCTGCCTTATCCTATTAAAATCGGCCTTCCCCCAATTTAGAACCTTTATTTCCGGCCCATCCCTGTCCTTTTCCATGACCACCTTAAATCTCACCATATTATGGTCACTGTCACCAAAGTGCTCACCTACTAGCACTTTTTCCACTTGGCCGGCCACATTCCCTAGAATTAGGTCCAGTACCGCCCCCTCTTGTAGGACTTTCTACATGCTGGCTCAAAAAGCTCTCCTGGATGCACTTTAAGAATTCTACACCCTCTGAGCCTTTCACACTCTGACTATCCCAGTTAATATTGGGGAAGTTGAAATCCCCCATTATTATTACCCTATTATTTGCACATTTCTCTGAGATTTGCCTACATATCTGTTCCTCTATCTCCCCCTGACTGTTTGGAGGCCTATAGTACACTCCCAGCAAAGTGCTTGCCCCCTTTTTGTTTTTAAGCTCCACCCATATGGCCTCATTAGAGGAACCTGCTAATATATCATCCCTCCTTACTGCAGTAATTGACTCCTTAATTAATATTGCGACACCCCCTCTTATACCTCCCCCTCTGACTCGCCTGAAGATTCTGTACCCCGGAATATTGAGCTGCCAGTCTTGCCCCTCCCTCAACAATGTCTCCGTGATAGCAACAATATCATACTTCCATGTGTTTATCAACACCTTCAGTTCATCCACCTTATTTGCAAGACTCCTTGCATTGAAATAGATGCCATCCAGCCTTGCCCTTATATATTTGCCCTGTCTACCAAGCTGACTTGTTATTTTCTCTATAATTGGCAGCACATCACCCCCTATTTCAGCTCCCCTCTGTATCCCATCCCCCTGCCAAGTTAGTTTAAACCCCCCCCCCCCCCCCAACAGTGCTAGCAAACCTCCCCGCAAGGATATTTGTCCCGCTCTGGTTCAGGTGCAACCCGTCCGACTTGTACAAGTCCCACCTTTCCCAGAAGCAGGCCCAGTGATCCAGGAAAGTAAAACCCTCCCCCCTACACCAACTCTTTAGCCACGCATTCATCTGCTCTATCCTCCTATTCCTATACTCACTAGCACGTGGCACTGGGAGTAATCCAGAGATTACAACCTTTGAGGTCCTGCTCTTTAATCTGTTACCTAGCTCCCTACATTCTTGATGCAGGACCTCATCCCCCTTCCTACCTATGTCGTTGGTCCCAATGTGGACCACAACCTCTGCCTGCTCACCCTCCCCCTTAAGAATGCCCTGTAGCCGCTCAGTGACATCCATGACCCTGGCCCCAGGGAGGCAACAAACCATCCTGGAGTCACGTTTGCGGCCACAGAAGCGCCTATCTGTTCCCCTTACGATAGAATCCCCTACCACTATTGCGCTCCCACTCTTTTTCCTCCCTTTCTGAGCAGCAGAAGCGTCCCTGGTGCCAGGAAGCTGGCTGCTGCTGCCTTCCCCTGGTGAGTCATCCCCCTCAACAGTATCCAACTTGGTATAGCTGTTTGAAAGGGGGATGTCCGCAGGGGTTCCCTGCACTTCCTGCCTGCCTCTGTTGCTCCGCCTGATGGTCACCCAATTTCTTTCTGCCTGTGCAGCCCTACTCTGCGGTGTGAACAACTCGCTAAACGTGCTATCCACGACCCTCTCAGCATCGCGCATGCTCCAAAACTCATCCACCCGCAGCTCGAGCGCCGCAATGCGGTCTACAAGTAGCTGCAGCTGGATGCATTTCCCGCACACATGGTCGCCAGGGACACTGGCAGCGTCCCTGACTTCCCACATGGAGCAAGAGGAGCAGAACACGGGTCTGAGCTCTCCTGCCATGACTTACTCCTTTAATTAATTAAAAAATTTATTCAACACCCCAGTTACAGGTATACTCTAGGGCGCTTTATTTACCAACTGTCCCCACTACAACACAGAGACCCTAGAAATTTAACACCACAGAATTCAAGCTTGTATTGAAAAGAGAGAAATACTCACCAACCAATCACTTACCTGCTTCCTGCTGACGTCACACTTGGATTACTTTTTACCTCTCTCCCGGAACCTGGATTGGTATGCCTCTGACTGCTCCCTTTTAACCTCCGCCGCCTCGGGCTGCTCCCGCGCAGGTCCACTGCTTCTCCGGTCTCGGGGCTGTGGGCCTCGGTGCCTCTGGTTGCTCCTGTAAAGTCTGTGGGTTGTGCAGTTAATAAATACACAGACTTCAGAAGTAACAAACAAACAGGTCTTTACTATTCGAAGGTCCGGGCGAATCTGCCCCAGCAATCCTGCCACAACACTTATATACTGGTGTGGTCACTGTCGGTATTACAGTATACAGAAGCCAAACAAATAGTGCCACACCTAAAGTAGTTCTCTTAAAGGTGAACGGTTGCATTCAATAGTTCCCTTAAAGGTAGACGGGTACATACACTACAATCCTCCTTTTTTAGCTTATTACTTAGAGTCCCCGTTAAACATACATAACTTCAACTTCCTATAAAACAAATTACAGATATAATCTCGGTGGAGTCAATGTCATATAAAACAATTTACAGATATAATCTTGGTGGGAACAGTTCACCGGTTCAGTCTCTGCGGAAACAGTTCATAGAGTCAGTCTCTGATCTTGACTTGTTCCAAACAACATCTCTTTGGTGTAGCCGGTTCACATGGCTAGAGTGACTCCTCCATAGCCTTTTTCTTGACGTAACAGCTTGAACTTTCGTCCTGTTGAACCAGCAGTGCGGACTTTTACAACCAACTGGCTGTCTTGACATTTTCCAGTTTTTCAACTAATTTAGCTCCTCTCGTAGTGTCCCGCCTGAGATGGTAGAAGTGCTAATATTTTAGACAGTTATTATCTTCTGCTTCTTTTTCTTTTCTGCCTTTTTGAAACTCTCGGAGCTCCTTTCTCGGCTGCCAGCTGTAGCGCCACCAACTCTCTATGTTCCTTAGACCTTAAGTGCTTCATCCGGATTTCAGCACTTCGGGAGTTTTCATCACAAGCTGGGCAGACCACATCCTCGTAATATTCAGTGTCACTCAACAGGTCATGGTAATATTCGGGTTCGTCCTGAGTTAGGCCAGCGAGAGAGCCGCCTTCTTCCTCCTCACCCGTCTGGACGTTAGCTGACGGTGGTTCCTTCCCTAGACATCTTTCTTGAAAAGACTTCTTCATGCATTCATATTCATCCCGCTCTTCCTGGGTTATCTGCCATTCCTTCACGACGGACCTCATTTGTGAGTTCAATACCTTCCCTTCCATCGGGAATTGCGTTATCAGGCTATTTAATCCTTCTACTGAAGTAACGGTTTCCACATTCTTCTGTTCACCTTGACGTGATTCAACGTACTTTTGGCATCCTTGTACAATTTGGGTTGCCACCTCCGCTATCTCCGTGACTTTTGAGAGCTCCGAACTCGTTCCCCCTGAAGATTGAAGCTCGTGTTCAGATTGTTCCCCTTGCAGAGTCTTGTCCTTCAGCATATGAAGGAGTTGGCTGACCGTTAACTCTTCCCTGGGAACACGGTGAATCAGAGTCTTCTCCATTTCATCCACCTTTTCCTCCAATACTTCCACCTTCTGTTCCTCTTACAGTTTCCTTTTCTTCCACTGAAAGGATTCCCAGTTGAATCTGTTCTTCAAGTTGTTGAACCTCGGTCATTGCCGCCTCATATTTGTCTTGGGTGTCCTTCAATGTTTTTATGAGTTCTTGGACATCCTGTCTTTCATGCTCTGCCATGTTTTTCACCTCTAATTTCTCATCTATGGATGGAACTTCTACCGATGAGTCTGTCTTGGCCTTGAGCTCATCAAGAATTTCCTGCAGCCTTTGGACTTCTTGCTCATGTTCAACCTTTAGTTGTTCATATGCTTCTACTGAAACTAGCTTTTCGGAGGTTGCCGAGTTAACCCCCTCCAGAATTGTAGCCTGGGCCTGTTCATACTGTTCTTTCAACTTCTCACACTCTGCTTGTAAGGAGTCGTAGAGAAGAACTGGGATAAAATCCTGGCTTCCTGAAGATTCCTCTTCCTTTGGTTCGTTCTGTAAATATTCTAGTTCCTGAACAGCATCAGGGGAATGTGATTGGTATTTGGCCACGATGGCTCTATGGTCGCTCTCTGCTTGAGCTAGCTGTGTCTCTTGTCTTTCCAGGTTCTCCCATTCGGTGTCCCAGAACTTTTCCATATTTTTCATCTCTTGTACGAGACGGTCACTCAACTGTTCTAATTGTTGTCGTACTTTGACATAAGTTTGAGTCCGAACTCTGTGTTCTTCCGTCGTGGATGAATCCTTTGCTTGAACAGGCTCAGAATTCTCTGTCAACCTGGAGTTCTGCTCTGCAGCTTTATCCTTCTTGGTAACATAAGTCCTTCTGCATGTCTTCGTTTTCTTCCCCATCGTCGGCAAGTCCCTTTTTGCCTTGTCTTCCATATTCGAATTGGTCTTATCATCATCCATTTCAGAATCTGAGCTAATAGCTTGCACCGAGTCCTCCCTCATTATGGCTTTTAGGTAATGCCCTTCCATGTCTATTTTCTTAATCCACTCCCGTCCTAGAAGTGGTGGTCCTCCCTCAGGTAATACGTACAAGTTCATTCTTGGGTGTTCTTTACCCCTATCTCTCACCTTGACTCTTATTTTCCCCACGGGGTATACGTTATGCCCCGTGTATGTCTGTAATACGAACTTGGTATTTCTTAAAGGTATGTGAGAGAATAGCCGGTGGTAGTCCCTTCGGTTGATGACTGATAGAGCTGATCCAGTGTCCAGCTCCATTCTTACTTGGACTCCAGCTATTTTTAGTATGACCCAGATGGTATGTAGATCCGTTTCTTTACCCACATTGTGGATTCTCAGACTACCCAGCTCCTGGTTGTTTGGGTCTGAGTCTGAATTCTGTTCGTCTGAACTCTTCTCAGCCACCTTGTGTACCTTGTTGTACTTTTCTTGTGGTGGCTTCCTTTGATTGTTGGTCTTTTTCCCGGACCGGCATACCTTCGCGATGTGACCCAGTTTGCCACATTTCCTACACTCTTGGTTCTTAAACCAGCATTGATTCTGATCATGCGTTGCCTTCCCACAACGGTAGCATTTTGTTGTGCTCGCAGTAATTTGGTCCACCCCGAGTGCCGCCGCCTTTAGTTGCATTTCCGCCGTTCCTTTCGCTGCGGCTTCGTGCGATGCAGCTATAAGGACAGCCCTGTCCAGTGTGAGGTCGTTCTCTTCCAGTAGTCGCTTCTGCGTCCCTTCTTTGGACAATCCGCATACGAACTTGTCCCGCAACGCTTCTGTCAGATTCCCTCCGAACTGGCAGTATTTCGCTAGCCTACGCAGTTCGACCAAGTATTCCGCATTGCTTTCGTCTTTCCTCTGCGTTCTTGCGTAGAATTTGAATCGTTCAGCCAGCATCAACGGTGTGGGGTTCAAGTGGTCCTTCAGCACAGCCACAATCTCTTCGAATGTCTGATCCGCTGGTTTATTTGGTGCTATTAGATGCTTCAAGAGCCCGTATGTTTTTGCCCCCATCGAGTTTAGCAATGTTATCGCCTTGTCGTCTTCCTCTATTTTGTTGGCTTCGCAATAGATCTCTATGCGTTCCACGTACGTGGCCCAGTCTTCTATTTCAGAATTAAAGTCGTTAATATTCCCTCGCTTAGGCATCTTTCTTCCCTTGGGAGCAGCACCAGTATTTCTTTAAGTATTCTTATTTATTTGTTTGTTTCTAAGATGGCGGTTTTCCCGCGAAATCGGCGGTTTCCCGCTCTTTCCTTTCTCGCCCCGCCCACTTCAATGGCGGTTTCCCGCTTCTGGCATCTTCTCCGCCTAATGGCGGCTTCCCGCGTTTCTTCCCGGTGGAAGGGGTACGCTTCCCCCACAGCGGACAGGTTCAGCCGCTGGCTGGCTTCTGCACAGCTCCCCTTACTCGGCTCTGTCTTTTCCTCCCGCCCGCACGGCTCTACTGGCGCTGGGTACACCCCGTTAACGGAGGACAGTTCAGCCGCTGGACTGGCTCTCGCGCAGTCTCTCTCTCCGTACCCAGCTCTGTCGCTCTCTCTCCCGCACGTTCGGTGCTACCGGCCCTGGGTACCCCGTTGGTGGAGAACAGTTCAGCCGCTGGACTGGCTCTCGCACAGTCTCTCTCCCCTCGCTCAGCTCTGTCTCTCCCTCTCCTGCACGTTCGGTTCTACCGGCTCTGGGTACCCCGCTGGTGGAGGACAGCTCAGCCGCTGGACTGGCTCTCGCGCAGTCTCTCTCCCCTTGCTCGGCTCTGTCTCTCTCTCCCACCCGCACGGTTCCTGTTCGCCTCCCAGCCCTCTCGCAGACCGGTGTTTCCCTCCCCGGCTGCGGCTGGGTTTCTCTTCCCGCGCCTACTCACAGTCTCAGCGCTTCGTGGCTGCGGTCGCTGCCCGGTTTTCCCGCCGATCGAGGTCCGACTGTCTCACGACGCCGTTGGACCCGACTTTCTGACCGGCTCCGTTCCCCCTCGACCGTGGTCGAGTGCACAGCCCTTATCCTCCGGATATTCTCTACCCCTTCCCCTACTCACAGTCTCCGCGGCCGCCTTGTTTCCAGCTGATCGGCTCACTCCGCACCGTGGTAGAAGGGTAGGCAGTGCCTGTTGTAGATGGAAGCTTTTATTGCTAAAGTCTTCCTCCTTCCTCCTGCTGCAGCCTCGTGTTTTCTTTCAGCAGCACGACGAGGGCGGTTGCCTCTCTTCGACGATCTTCGTTGCTTTGGTAGTCTTGCCACAGGGTACGATTGGACTCGTCGCCACTGTAAAGTCTGTGGGTTGTGCAGTTAATAAATACACAGACTTCAGAAGTAACAAACAAACAGGTCTTTACTATTCGAAGGTCCGGGCGAATTTGCCCAGCAATCCTGCCACAAACACTGATATACTGGTGTGGTCACTATCGGTATTACAGTATACAGAAGCCAAACAAATAGTGCCACACCTAAAGTAGTTCTCTTAAAGGTGAACGGTTGCATTCAATAGTTCCCTTAAAGGTAGACGGGTACATACACTACAGCTCCCTTTTAACCTCCGCCACCTCGGGCTGCTCCTGCGAAGGTCCGCTGTGTGGTAAACCACTGTTACCGTTCACAACCGTTCACTATTGTTACACTGTTGTTATCACTGTTTACACTGTTATCACTACACAAGGTTACCTCTTGCCACGCACGCTGTTATACCTAGGCATACCTCAGCTGACTCCGCCCATGGCTCCGCCTGCTTGCCCAGGTATAAAGGTGACCGCTTGGCTAGTATTCTTCCTTGTTGGAACCGATCACCCACGAGGGTGGGCTCTGTTATTTAGCCAATAAAAAACCTATAGTTACTATCTTAACTCGTCGCTTTTCATGGAATTAATTGATAGGTATATCACGCTGCTTCTCCGGTCTCGGGGCTGTGGGCCTCGGTGCCTCTGGTTGCTCCCTTTTAACCTCCGCCGCCTCGGGCTGCACCCGCGCAGGTCTGCTGCTTCTCCGGTCTCGGGGCTGTGGGCCTCGGTGCCTCTGGTTGCTCCCTTTTAACCTCCGCCGCCTCGGGCTGCTCCCGCGCAGGTCCGCTGCTTCTCCCCTCTCCTCTCTCTCTCCTACCCTCTCTCTCTCTCTCTCCTCCCCCTCTCTCTCTCTCTCTCTCTCTCTCTCTCCTCCCCTCTCTCTCTCTCTCTCCTCCCCTCTCTCTCTCTCTCTCTCTCCTCCCCTCTCTCTCTCTCTCCTCCCCTCTCTCTCTCTCTCTCTCTCTCTCCTCCCCTCTCTCTCTCCTCCCCTCTCTCTCTCTCTCTCTCTCTCCTCCCCTCTCTCTCTCTCTCTCTCTCCTCCCCTCTCTCTCTCTCCTCCCCTCTCTCTCTCTCTCTCTCTCTCCTCCCCTCTCTCTCTCTCTCTCTCTCTCCTCCCCTCTCTCTCTCCTCCCCTCTCTCTCTCTCTCTCTCTCCCCTCTCTCTCTCTCTCTCCTTCCCTCTCTCTCTCTCTCCTCCCCTCTCTTTCTCTCTCCCCTCTTTCTCTCTCCCCCTCTTTCTCTCTCCTCCCCTCTTTCTCTCTCCTCCCCTCTTTCTCTCTCCTCCCCCTCTTTCTCTCTCCTCCCCTCTCTCTCTCTCTCCTCCCCTCTCTTTCTCTCTCCTCCCCTCTCTCTCTCTCCTCCCCTCTCTCTCTCTCTCTCTCTCCTCCCCTCTCTCTCTCTCTCCTCCCCTCTCTCTCTCTCCTCCCCTCTCAATTCAATTCAATTCAATTCAAATTGCTTTATTGGCATGACAAGTTACATCTTATGTTGCCAAAGCATTGGAAAACATTCATGTTTGTTCACAAAAATACAGATGTATCCATACAGTGTATAAACAGATATATCCCTGAGTGTATAAATATACTTTCATATAATTTATATATACTCTTATCTTTAGTGGTTGTCCCTCTGTTTATGGCAAGCTGTAACATAGTGTGCCGCTAGTGTTACGCAATTTCTCTCTTCCCCTAGTAGGTATGGGAGTTTTTGGTCGTCATTCAAATTTCTGAATTCTGGGCATATTTTTGTGAATTTTGGGTAGAAATTCTCCCTTATGCCCTGATATTTTCTACAAGCTGTGAGGAAGTGCATCTCTGTCTCCACCACTCCCTGACTGCAGTGAGAGCATATCCTGTCCTCTCTTGGTAGCCGGGTCTGCCTGTGTCTACCTTTTTCGATCGCAAGGCTATGTTCACTAAGTCTGTACATTGTCAAGGTTTTTCTCAGTTTGCTATCCTTTACCCTGGTCAGGTAATCAGCCATGTTGTATTGTCTGTTTAGGGCCAAGTAGCAATTGAGTTTGCTTTGGGTTTTTGTTGTTTCTGCCCAATATCTCTCTCTCTCTCTCTCTCTCCTCCCCTCTCTCTCTCCTCCCCCCCTCTCTCTCTCTCTCTCTCTCTCTCTCTCTCTCTCTCTCTCTCTCTCCCTCCCTCTCTCTCCTCCCCTCTCCTCTCTCTCTCTCTCTCTCTCCTCCCCTCTCTCTCTCTCTCTCTCCTCTCTCTCTCTCTCCTCCCCTCTCCTCTCGCTCTCTCTCTCTCTCCTCCCCTCTCTCTCTCTTCTCCCCTCCCTCTCTCTCTCTCTCTCTCTTCTCCCCTCTCTCTCTCTCTCAATTCAATTCAATTCAATTCAAATCGCTTTATTGGCATGATAAGGTACATCTTATGTTGCCAAAGCATCGAAAAACATTTATGGTTGAACACATAAACGCAGATCTATTCATACCGTGTATAAACAGATATATCCCCGAGTGTATAAATATACATTCGTATAATTTGTATATACTCTTTTCTTAGGTTTACTGGCTGTCCCTCTGTTTATGGCAAGCTGTAACATAGTGTGCCGCTAAGGTTACACAGTTTCTCTGTTCCCCTAGTAGGTATGGGAGTTTTTGGTCGTCATTCAAATTTCTGAATTCAGGGCATATTTGTGAGAATTTTCGGTAGAAATTCTCCCTGATGCCCTGATATTTTCCACAAGCTGTGAGGAAGTGCATCTCTGTCTCCACCACTCCCTGACTGCAGTGAGAGCATATCCTGTCCTCTCTTGGCAGCCGGGTCTGTCTGTCTGCCTTTTTCGATCGCCAGGCTATGTTCACTAAGCCTGTATCTTGTCGAGGTTTTTCTCAGTTTGCTATCCTTTTACCATGGTCGGGTATTCAGCCATGTTGTATTGTCTGTTTAGGGCCAAGTAGCAATTGAGTTTGTTTTGGGTTTTTGTTGTTTCTGCCCAATATGACAGGTATTTTTCCTTTTGCTTAGTGACAATTGTGTTGGGTCGAATTCTCTGTGCTACGATGTCACTGTCCTGGGGCTGGTTATTGTTAGTAGTGTTAGTGGTTGCTTCACTGAGTCCCAGGACTAGTTGACTGACGGTATTCTTCTTTATGGTCCTCTCTCTCTCTCCTCCCCTCTCTCTCTCCTCCTCTCTCTCTCTCTCTCCTCCCCTCCGTCTCTCTCTCTCCTCCCCTCTCTCTCTCTCTCTCTCTCCTCCCCTCTCTCCTCCCCTCTCTCCTCCCCTCTCTCCTCCCCTCTCTCCTCCCCTCTCTCTCTCCCTCTCTCTCTCCCTCTCTCTCTCCCTCTCTCTCTCCCTCTCTCCTCCCCTCTCTCCTCCCCTCTCTCCTCCTCTCTCTCCTCCCCTCTCTCCTCCCCTCTCTCCTCCCCTCTCTCTCTCTCTCTCTCTCTCCTCCCTGCTCTCTCTCTCTCCTCCCCTCTCTCTCTCCTCTCCCTCTCTCTCTCTCTCCTCCCCCCTCTCTCTCTCTCTCCTCCCCCCTCTCTCTCTCTCTCCTCCCCCCTCTCTCTCTCTCCTCCCCCCTCTCTCTCTCTCCTCCCCCCTCTCTCTCTCTCCTCCTCTCTCTCCTCCCCCCTCCCCTCTCTCTCCTCCCCTCTCTCTCCTCCCCTCTCTCTCCTCCCCTCTCTCTCCTCCCCTCTCTCTCCTCCCCTCTCGCTCTCCTCCCCTCTCGCTCTCCTCCCCTCTCGCTCTCCTCCCCTCTCGCTCTCTCCTCCCCTCTCGCTCTCTCCTCCTCCCTCTCTCGCTCTCTCCTCCCCTCTCTCGCTCTCTCCTCCCCTCTCTCTCTCTCTCCTCCCCTCTCTCTCTCTCCTCCCCCCTCTCTCTCTCTCTCCTCCCCTCTCTCTCCTCCCCCCTCTCTCTCTCTCTCTCTCCTCCCCCCTCTCTCTCTCTCTCTCTCCTCCCCCCTCTCTCTCTCTCTCCTCCCCCCTCTCTCTCTCTCCTCCCCCCTCTCTCTCTCTCCTCCGCTCTCTCTCTCCCCCTCTCTCTCTCCTCCCCTCCTCTCTCTCCTCCCCTCTCTCTCTCCTCCCCTCTCAGTCTCCTCCCCTCTCTCTCTCCTCCCCTCTCTCTCTCCTCCCCTCTCTCTCTCCTCCCCTCTCGTACTCCTCCCCTCTCGTACTCCTCCCCTCTCGTACTCCTCCCCTCTCGCTCTCCTCCCCTCTCGCTCTCCTCCCCTCTCGCTCTCCTCCCCTCTCGCTCTCTCCTCCCCTCTCGCTCTCTCCTCCCCTCTCGCTCTCTCTCCTCCCCCTCTCGCTCTCTCCTCCCCTCTCGCTCTCTCCTCCCCTCGCTCTCTCCTCCCCTCGCTCTCTCCTCCCCTCGCTCTCTTCCTCCCCTCGCTCTCTCCTCCCCTCGCTCGCTCCTCTCCTCGCTCGCTCCTCCCCTCGCTCGCTCCTCCCCTCGCTCGCTCCTCCCCTCGCTCGCTCCCTCCTCCCTCGCTCTCTCCTCCCCTCTCTCTCTCCTCCCCTCTCTCCTCCCCTCTCTCTCTCCTCCCCTCTCTCTCTCCTCCCCTCTCTCTCTCTCCTCCCCCTCCCCTCTCTCTCCACCCCTCGCTCTCTCCTCCCCTCGCTCTCTCCTCCCCTCGCTCTCTCCTCCCCTCGCTCTCTCCTCCCCTCGCTCTCTCCTCCCCTCGCTCTCTCCTCCCCTCGCTCTCTCCTCCCCTCGCTCTCTCCTCCCCTCGCTCTCTCCTCCCCTCTCTCTCTCCTCCCCTCTCTCTCTCCTCCCCTCTCTCTCTCTCCTCCCCTCGCGCTCTCTCCTCCCCTCGCGCTCTCTCCTCCCCTCGCGCTCTCTCCTCCCCTCGCGCTCTCCTCCCCTCGCTCGCGCTCTCTACCAAGTTAACCCATAAGCTCCTTTGCCCACATCAAACTATTAACCTCTTACATTACATACTCTTCTATATGGGGAAGAGCAAACCTGCTGTCTGGGAACTCCCAAAATTGTGCTCAGTCAGTGGTGGGTTCCCAAGTTCAGATGGCAGGTGCAGCTGGGATTCTGGTTGTGGTGCTCGAGGTGCTGGGCTTCTGTAGGTTGTCATTTAAGAAAAAAAGCAACAACTTGTATTTATATAGCGCCTTTAACGTAGTAGAAACGTCCCAAGGCGCTTCACAGGAGCGATTATCAGACAGTTTGACACCGAGCCACATGAACAATTAGGACAGGTGACCAAAAGCTTGGTCAAAGATGTAGGTTTTAAGGAGCGTTTTAAAGGAGGAGGGAGAGAGGGAGAGGCTTAGGGGAGGAATTTCAGAGCTTAGGGCCCAGGCAGCTGAAGGCACGGCCGCTAATGGTGGAGCGATTATAATCGGGAATACGCAAGAGGCCAGGATTAGGGGAGCGCAGATGTCTCGGAGGGTTGTGGGGCTGGAGGAGATTACAACGATAGGGAGGGGTGAGGACATGGAAGAATTTTGAAAACAAGGGTGAGAATTTAAAATCGAGGCGTTGCTGGACGGGGGCCCAATGTAGGTCAGCGAGCACAGGGGTGATGGGTGAACGGGACTGGGTGCTGGACGGGGGCCCAGTGTAGGTCAGCGAGCACGGGGGCGATGGGTGAACGGGACTGGGTGCTGGACGGGGGCCCAATGTAGGTCAGCGAGCACAGGGGTGATGGGTGAACGGGACTGGGTGCGAGTTTTGGATAAGCTCAAGTTTATAGAGGATGGAAGGTGAGAGGCCGGCCGGGAGAGTGTTGGAATTGTCGAGTCTGGAGTAACTAAAGCGTCTCAAGAGTTGGTACCTGCCAGGAATGAGGAGAGAAGAGGGAAAGAATGAGGGGCATTAAAGAGCAGGGAAATGTAATTGAAGTTTTTTTTATTCATTGATGGGATGTGGGCGTCGCTGGCTAGGCCTGCATTTAGTGCCCATCCCTAATTGCCCTTGAGAAGATGGTGGTGAGCCGCCTTCTTGAACCGCTGCAGTCCATATGGTGTGGGTACACCCACAATGCTGTTCGGAAGGGAGTTCCAGGATTTTGGCCCAGCGACAGTGAAGGAACGGCGATACAGGTCCAAGTCAGGATGGTGTGTGGCTTGGAGGGGAACTTGTAGGTGGTGATGTTCCCATGCATCTGCTGCCCTTGTCCTTCTAAGTGGTAGAGGTCGCGGGTTTGGAAGGTGCTGTTGAAGGAGCTTTGGCGAGTTGCTGCAGTGCATCTTGTAGATGGTACACACTGCAGCCACAGTGCGCCGGTGGTGGAGGGAGTGAATGTTGAAGGTGGTGGATGGAGTGCCAATCAAGCGGGCTGCTTTATCCTGAATGGTGTCGAGCTTCTTGAGTGTTGTTGGAGCTGCACTCATCCAGGCAAGTGGAGAGTATTCCATCACACTCCTGACTTGTGCCTTGTAGATGGTGGAAAGGCTTTGGGGAGTCAGGAGGTGAGACACTCGCTGCAGAATTCCCAGCCTCTGGCCTGCTCTTGTAGCCACAATATTTATATGGCTGGTCCAGTTCAGTTTCTGATCAATGGTAACCCCCAGGATGTTGATAGTGGGGGATTCAACGATGGTAATGCCATTGAATGTCAAGGGGAGATGGTTAGCGTCTCGCTTGTTGGAGATGGTCATTGCCTGGCACTTGTGTGGTGCGAATGTTACTTGCCACTTGTCAGCCCAAGTCTGAATGTTGTCCAGGTCTTGCTGCATATGGACACGGACTGCGTCAGTATCTGACGAGTCTCGAATGGTGCTGAACAGTGTGCAATCATCAGCAAACATCCCCACTTCTGACCTTATGATGGAGGGAAGGTCATTGATGAAACAG
>NC_141008.1:55413149-55610952 GCF_052327205.1 Somniosus microcephalus
TTGAATCAGCGGAACCATTACCCCCCAGCCAGGAATCAAGTGCCTTCTGGAGAAGGAGGGGGAAGAGACCCGACAAAATATTCTCTCCGGTCGATAAAAACGTAGCAAGGAACATTAATAAAGCAGATGAAAAGGGCACGGGATGTTTTCTGAAGTAGCGTCCTAGCAACACAGCTCAGGAAACAAAAACCGGCAAGAAATACAAAGAGTGGGCAAGGTTCTCAAAGGGTTAAACTAATGAATCTTTTCTTGTTAGCGGCGAAAGAGGCTCCAAAGGCCCAGGTGCATCGTGGGAATGAGGCTGCCTGCCCCATTTAATTGTTGCTATGGAAAAGCGGCCCAGTCCCAGGAGTGATGAACTGGACTCATTATTCTACAGATTCTCCAGCGCAATCAACTGGAAGCTTGATGTCGATGTATTAGCAGAAACTCGCTTCCTACCTCGTGGGGCCCACGGTGATGTTTGGTTTAATTTGTCTGACGTTTTGCCCAGTTGGTCAGGGGGCTCCGAACAGATCCGTCACTTGACCCTGTGGTCCATCTCGAGGTGGGGGGGGGCGGACATTGCCCACGTGTCGGCCCGAGGAGTGGAGTCAACTCTGCCTGGAGCTGTGCCCACGGGGAGCGCGGTGCCCGATTCCCCGCACTGCGCCCCCCCCCCCCACCTCCCCTACCACCCCCCCAGCCCTGATGAATGCTGCCAGCCCATTCCGTGCTCACCCAACACTCACTTTCCAGCTAGTGTCACTTTATAGAGCGGGTTGGAGGTGGGAACTCTGGATCGTTCTGTCCTAGCCCAGGGAGGGGAGGAGAGGGGGTGGGGGTGCCGAGGTCTACTGTTCCATCCCAACCAGCTACAGCAGCCAAGACCAGCTACCTCAGTATAAAAGGATAGGGGGGGTGTGATAATAAAATATCAGCCCGTATTCCTAGTCCTGACTTGCACCCCAGCCGGACAGTGCACTCGATGAGGGCAGGGTTGGACCTGGCTGTGATGCCCTCCAGAGTCGAATTGCCCGCCCAACATGGAAGAACGACTCCTCGATCGAGGTGCTGAAGAGCAGCTGGCTCCTGTGGAACTGCAGCCCAGTGAGAGAGAGAGAGGAAGGGACAAACTGGGAAAGGACTGGGGAGGGCAGAGGGCAATGCATAGGAACAGGAGGAGGCCATTCAGCCCCTTGAGCCTGTTCCGCCATTCAATTAGATCATGGCTGATCTGTATCTTTATTTTTTAAACTGAGGAGCAGTCCACAGACAGGACGACAATCTGCTGCCGGCTGTTTTCCTCCATCTCACACGCAGGAAAGAAATAAAGAAAGACTTGCATTTATATAGCACCTTTCACGTCCACTGGACGTCCCAAAGCGCTTTACAGCCAATGAAGTACTTTTTGAAGTGGAGTTGCTGTTGTAATGTGGGAAACGTGGCAGCCAGTTTGCGCACAGCAAGGTCCCATAGACAGTAAATGTGAAAATGACCAGATCATCTGTTTTAGTGATGTTGGTTGAGGGATAAATATTGGCCAGGACACCGGGGATAACTCCCCTGCTCTTCTTAGAAATAGTGCCTTGGGATCTTTTACGTCCACCTGAGAGAGCAGACGGGGTCTCGGTTTAACGTCTGATCCGAAAGACGGCATATTCAGGGACTCGAGTCACAGATGATGGTAAATATCCGCATCCCGAGGCCCAGCTCTTCAATCAAGTCATCAGCCGTTTGTCAAAATGCTTCAGGGGGAGCTGGTGTCAACTTGGCGCAAAAATCAAGTCTTTTCCGATGCTCTGAGTGCGGGAGAGTCCAAAGGAACTTTCCGGAAGGCGCGCAACCAGCAACATGCCGATAGCGCTCCAGGAAAATGACTCTCCCTGCCGTTTATTTGTATTGCTTGTGGCTCTCTCACTCACAGCCCAAGAATGAACTCTTCCAACAGCTGTGCTGGGAAACTTTAAATTCTGAATCCACAGGGACAGGCGGACAATCGGGATGGAAGCACGACTCACGCGCTGCCGCCGTTGTTTTAAAACTCGTCCTGGCATCTTGGGGGGAAAAAACCTGGGCAGGAACGTGAAGGGGCACTTGGCATTCTGGGAGCGTCGTAAACCTTTTCTATCGACTATGTCCACCTGCCGACCACTTCCCGTAACCACGCACTCACACACACACACACACGCCTGTACACCCGCACAAACACACACACTCACACATGTACACCTGCACACACACTCACATACACACACATGTACAACCGCACACACACACACTCACACATGTACACCCGCACACACACAATGTACACCCGCACACACACAATGTACACCCGCACACACACGTACACCTGCACACACACACACACATATGCATGTACACCCGCACAAACACAAACACACATGTACACCCGCATATACACACGCACACTCTCATGTACACCCGCACACACACACATGTACACCCGCACAAACACACACACACGCATGTACACCCGCACACACACACGTACACCCGCACACACACACATGTACATCCGCACACACACACGTACACCCGCACACACACACGTACACCCGCACACACACACATGTACACCCGCACACACACTCACACATGCATGTACACCCGCACAAACACGCATGGAAACACTTTTTAAAAAATTCATTCACGGGATGTGGGCGTCACTGGCAAGGCCAGCATTTATTGCCCATCCCTAATTGCCCTTGAGAAGATACACACGCACATACATGCATGCAAACAGATACACATACACCTGCACTCTCACTCAGATACATGCGCACACACACACATGCACACAGATACACACGAACTCACATACATGCATGCACACAGATACACAGACCCGCACACACGCACATCTATATTTTCTTCCTTTCTATTTCTCTGCTTCCCATCATCCTCACTCAGAGAGGGCAACCTGCCTCCAGTAAGACCATGAGGGAGGGGGATATTGGGGGGGGGGGGGAGCGGAAGGGGAGTATCGCTTTATCCTTCACTTCAAATTTTAAATAGGTACATGACCCATGAAATCATTTAGGCACATTTATTTTAAGGCGTGCGTGGAATGACCAGATTTGCAAAATTCATGAATCTGCTGTTAAGCTGTGAGCAGAAGGATGTGCTGTGAGTGCTGCACTGCCAGTACAATCCACTGAGTGGCATTTGAGCACGGCCCTCGTCAACCTGATCCAGACATGGGGCACTCAGGGTTAAAGGTCACAGTACTGTTCCAGGCACATGTAAAATTGATTTGGACATGCGCAGTTCACGAGTGGTACGAGTTTTAATTCTACTGCACACTGGTTAAGGCCAACACTCTCAGTCCTTGAAATAAATGTAACTCAGATTAGAGAGATTCAGATAAAGAAGGACTTCTGGCCCATTTGGGCTTCCCAGAATAGTGTCCCAAACCAGATTTACTGGCCACCTGAACAGGCGGGCAGGATCTCAGTTTAAAATCTCATCGGAGGGACCGATGGACCTTGTACATTTGGGGTACACGACGAACACATCCTCGTGTTCAAATCCCCCCCTCTCTAGCTCTGTACCCTCCTCCAGCCCAACAACCCTCCGAGATCTCTGCCCTCCTCCAATTCTGGGCCCCTTGAGCATGCCCCGACTTCTGTCGCTCCACCGTGGGCGGCCGCGCCTTCAGCTGCCTTCGGCCCCAAGCTCTGGAACTCCCTCCCTAAGCCTGTCCGCCTCTGCACTTCTCTCACCTTTTAAGCTGCTCCTTAAAAATGACCTCCTTGACCCTGTCCTAATATCTCCTTATGTGGCTCGGTGTCAAATTTAGTTTGATAATTGCTCCAGTGAAGCGCCTTGGGACATTTTACTATGTTAACGGCGCTGTATAAATGCAAGTTGTTGTTGTACGTTCCTGAAACGCTTGTGGTGTGTGCATGATGCACAACAGAGTTTGCTTTATACCCTGTACCCCTGTGTATACCATCACATGCTTTATACCCTGTACCCCTGTGTATACCATCACATGCTTTATACCCTGTACCCCCGTGTATACCATCACATGCTTTATACCCTGTACCCCTGTGTATACCATCACATGCTTTATACCCTGTACCCCTGTGTATACCATCACATGCTTTATACCCTGTACCCGTGTATACCATCACATGCTTTATACCCTGTACCCTTGTGTATACCATCGCATGCTTTATACCCTGTACCCCTGTGTATACCATCACATGCTTTATACCCTGTACCCCTGTGTATACCATCACATGCTTTATACCCTGTACATACCATCACATGTATCTGTATATCACAGAGGTTAGTAAGAAAGACTTGCATTTCTATAGAACCTTTCACGTCCTCAGGACGTCCCAAAGCGCTTCAGAGCAAATAAATTACTTATTTTTGAAGTGTGGTCACTGTTGTAATGTAGGAAAGGCAGCAGCCAATTTGCGCACAGCAAGCTCCCACAAACAGTAATGTGATAATGACCAGATAATCTGTTTCTAGTGATGTTGGTTGAGGGGATAAACGTTGGCCCAGGGCACCGGGGAGAACTCCCCTCTGCTTTTCTTTGCAATAGTGCCATGGAATCTTTTACGTCCGCCTGCGAGGGGGGGGGGGGGGGGCGCCTCGGTTTAGCGTCTCAGCCGAAAGGCGGCACCTCCGACGGTGCGGCGCTCCCTCAGCACGGTGCCCCCTCAGCACGGTGCCGGGAGTATCGGCCTAGATTAGGTGCTCAAGTCTCTGGACTGGGGGGTCGGGTTTGAACCAAGGCCCTTCACAAGCGTGCTACCAATTGAGTTGAGCAACTCACTTAAAAGTAAGCAGTACAGGAAAGGTTAATGTGGAACCTCGATGTGGAAATGGTGACAGTCGGAGGCTGGACAGATTGAAGAGAAGAAAGAACTTGCATTTATATGGAAAACAGAGCCAAGCAAATTGAGGATGTCAGGAAGACAAAGAGTGATCGACACATGCCGTGGACTTCTGGGTAGAAGAGTGGATCCGTTTAGGAAACAGTTTGATGCCAAGCTTGGGGCAATTGTAGGTTTTTTCTGGATGAATGAGTTAGAATGGACTGAATGACCTTCCTCCTCCATATCTATCTCGTGACGTGTGATATATATATATATATATCTTTACCACTACAGTCACAATCAGCAGCAGCAGACTAAGTCGGAATAGCAAGTCTACAAGTAGCAGGTGTCAATGGCCAGGCATCTAAAAGCTATCGGCCTAAATACGACATCAAAGAACCCAACGCTGCCAAAATAAAAAAAAGGGTCACTCAACGAACGCTGCAGTCGCTCACCCTCTCAACCACGCATCAGAAGTTTTAAAATTAAAAATGACATGCTAGTGTTCAAATGTGGTAAAAGTGCTGTTGTGAAATTTAAAAAAAATAAATGATAAAAAAAACAGACTGTTTATCCAAAACAAAAGGAATCCTAAAAGGCAAAGGGACACCTGGGCTTTCACAGGAAGGTGGAGGAATCAGGGGAACAAGTCCCTCAAAGAAACCCATATAATAACAGACGTCTGTGATTCACTCAGTGACTGTAATCCACTCTTCAGACCCCTTGTATATTAAACGCTACTGGCTCGCCAGAAGAAAAAAACAGATGGAATTTGATTGTCAAAAACACTGGTTAAAAAAAAATATCCCCAAATTTGACTTATTCAGTCACCATATGGTCTGAATGTGATCTGGTTAAAGAGTCCCGCAATCCTGCGTAATAAAAAATGCAATTAGATTTATTCAGTCAGCATAAACCTGTGTCCTTGATAGAAGCAAATTAAAGGGACAACGTCCTCGTGTAAATAGGGTGAACTTATTTCCAATACCGCACGGTAGCACATCGGAACCTCTTTAGGAGGTGAATTTAATGAGATCAGCCATGATCTCGTTAAATGGCGGAACAGGCTCGAGGGGCCGAATGGCCTACTCCTGCTCCTATCTTCTATGTTTCTATAAAACCCTTCCTAAAAAATCCTCCCCCCCCAGTTTTCCATACATTTCTTTCTGGAAAACCTCTACCCGTTTAATTCTTCTCAAACTCAAGCAGCTGTGGGGCTTTTTTTTCCTTAACAAAAGCTTATTAATACATTTACTTCAAATAAACACAGCAGTCAGTGTAAGGATGAAGGGAGATTTGTCGTAGAAACTTCAAAGGTTTCCCGACCCTGGGAAAAAAAAATATTCCATCCGGCAATTCGCTGATGTGGACGGAGGAGGATTTTTGAATCAGTTCCAGATCAAATTAGTTCAATTACTGAACTCACTTACTGGCTACCTCAGAACAGTCACCCCATCCAGTCCCTTCACAACCTGTCGTGGTCAAGTTAACACCGGCTTAAGCTGGTTCAAATGGATGTAAACTGGATTTGCCGGTGAGGCAATGAAGGTACAAATCATAAGAGGCTGGGGTTCGAGGCTGTGCATCCAACAGATTCACGGTTTTGTACCTGATTCTACAACATCAATCTTAAACTTGTTGCCATGTTAGACTAGCTACAATCAACGTTCTCGTCAGGCAGTGGATGTCAAACATTTTTAGTTTACACAGTGACGTAAGAAAACTACTAGGCACTTGGTCTGAGTATTAAACAAGGCTTTAATCAACTGTTTTTCAACATGGAGATCTAGTTGTGTCCTTCACTAGTTCCTGTTAAAGAATGTCCTGCACAAGCTGGGCCCATGCCCAAGTATTTATACTCTCCCTGGACAGCGCCACCAACAGGCCGCCCAGTATTATTTCATAAGTCATTTTCACATGAATGACTGATTCATGTCACATAGTATTTACAGCACAGAAACAGGCCATTCGGCCCAACTGGTCTATGCCGGTGTTTATGCTTCACACGAGCCTCCTCCCATCTCACCCTATCAGCATATCCTTCTATTCCTTTCCCCCTCATGTGCTTATCTAGCTTCCCCTTAAATGCATCGATGCTATTCGCCTCAACTGTGGTAGCAAGTTCCACATTCTCAACACTCTCTGGGTAAAGAAGTTTCTCCTGAATTCCCAATTGGATTTATTGATGACTATCTTATATTTATGACCCCTAGTCCTGGTCTCACCCGCAAGTGGAAACATCTTTCCTACGTCTACCCCATCGAACCCTTTCATAATCTTAAAGACTTCTATCGGGCCGCCACTCAGCCTTCTCTTTTCTAGAGAAAACAGGTTGGTTATTGATTTTTTTAAAAATACGATTTTTTCTACTTCTGCTCCTTGTGACGTGGAAGGATTCATTAATTAAAATTCTTAAAACAATCGTCCAATTCTTTCCCCGCCCTCTAGGTGAAGTGTAAGCAAGACTCCTGTTTATAAACCGTCCTCGGCTGCACCCACATTCGGTTTTTGGACTTTACAAACCCTCGGTCCAATTGGAGCCTAATTTGTCGGCTTTAAGCTGCCGACTACACCTTGCTCTGCTCCCGTAGAGGGCTACAGCACAGAAGGCGGCCATTCAGCCCATCGTACCCATGCTGGCTCTCTGCCAGAGCTGCCCAGTTGGACCCATTCCCCTTGTGAAGATCTCTGTTTCCAAAAAGGTTTCTCTTTTTTTTGCCATTTTAAAATTCTGGCTTAAAGATAATATATTGGTTTCGCTGTACTTTTCAACACAACTATTAAAATTGAGCCACTGCGGTGATAAGCCGGTTTACGGGTCGGGGGTGGGGGTGCGGCAAAAGGGCATAGGTTCAAAGCGAGCCATCGCCAGGGTTTCTTGTCTTGCCCATTTAGTGCTCCACTGTCAAACCACAGGAGCCTGTAGCAGAGGGCGGTGGGGTTACACAATGACACCCACTGCCGGTACTCGGGACCCTCTCCTCTCCCTAGCTTCCTCCTCCGCAGTTTGCCAGCACTCAGTGTTCACTCTGTGCAAGAGTTTTCTTTCGCTGTAAACAGGAATTCAATGCCATGTTTTGACTGACCACCATTTAGTTCACACTCTGCCCCAGGAACAGGCACTCGCTTCTCTTTCATTCTTTAACAGATTCCTTGGAAGCCAGACAAGGAAAAAAAAACGCACATTCAAATATTTGTTCCTCGCACACATAATAGAGGCTCGATTCAGAAGCTGAGTTCACGTTACTCTCGCTAAAATACCTGCCAACAGCCAGAGCTGCCACTCTTAAGCTTAAAATATATTTTTTTAAAACACAATCCCACTGATTTTCTCCCTGCCACCGCTGATGCTTGCTGGGGTCCGGTTACAGGAGAGTCAGTTCGTCTCCGGTGCCCCAGGTGGCCATTCTTTATGTTCTGAGTCTAGACGGTGACTCCTGGCTGGCTATTCAACTGCAGAGGGCATCACAGGTAAGCCTTATCGGGGCCGATTTTCCTTTAATTGTGCTCCGGAAGGATTGGGGTGAATTGGGCAGGATCGCTGACAGACGTGCGATCTCCCCCCCCCCCCCCCCGCCAAACGCTCGAGTTTCCTCCGTGCACTGTGCTGAGGTGATCCTTTGTGCCCAAGCTCACAAAGAGGAAAGCCGGGCCCGAGCGGCGCACCAGCCCATTGTCTACAATTCACATGCTTTCCAGCTGGGGATTGGGATTGGGCAGAGGGTGGGGGGGGGGCTCCCCAAGGTAATGCCGAGGAGTAAAACCTGGTGGATTACCCGAGTCCAAGGTGTGGTGCCCGCCCCCCCACCCCACTTGCAGCCCTGGCTGAGAGCAGCGGCGTGGCACAGGCCGGGTAATCGAACCTGAGGATGTTCTGGTTCAGTAATCGCCGCGGCTTACTGCACTGGCCCGAAGAGCCAGCAGAGGGAGCTAAGCCGGAGCCCCTGACACCAAACCTCTGGCAGAGGTGGAGTAGGCCCAAGCCCTGCAACTGGGCCCTGCAGGGTCTTTCAGATGGGTGAACTAAGATGGGACACAAATTGTCTTCTTCGCCTTGAGATCTTGTTACCTGCCCGCTCTGTTATGTTTACTCTGACCTCCTCTGTGCTCAGCATTTGGCCTCTGCTGTTATCTAGTGAAGTAAGAGAAAGAGAGAGAGAGAAAGACTTGCATTTATGTAGCGCCTTTCAGCACCTCAGGACGTCCCGAAGCGCTTTAGAGCAATGAAGTACATTTTTTGCAAGTGTAGTCACTGTTGTAATGTGGAAAAACGCGACAGCCAATTTGTAGCAGTAAACTCCCACAAACAGCAACGTGATAATGACCAAAGAGAGAGAGAGAGAATCCATTCTAGAAAAGCTACATCCCTCCTTTCCCCAAACAAGTTCCTCTTCCTAATCAAACTGATTATCTAGTCATCATCATACTGCTGTTAGTGGGAGCTTGCTGTGCGTAATTTGGTTGCCGCGTTTCCTACATTACAACAGTGACTACACTTCAAAAAGTACTTCGCTGGCTGTAAAGCGCTTCAGGATGTCCTGAGGTCGTGAAAGGCGCGATAGAAATGCAAGTTCTTTTCTTGTGATTAACTACGTCCTGTGGTGTGGCGCTGAGTGTCAGGGAGGGACCAGGTTCAGTGCTCGAGTTGCTGATTCTCAGGCCGGACGGCGGTAGCTGCTCCCCTGCAGCTGGCCTGGCTCTACCCTGGGCCAGGTCGTGGCTCCTTCTCGTGACCTTCAACCTGCGGCTCCTGCCCACCGCACGCACGCACACACGCACGGTCTGGGCTCACGTGGCTAGTGAGAAAAAGGGGCCGAGGGACTGGTCTGGAGGACGGCTGCTGGTCAGTCCGTGAAACCGCCACCCGCAATGAGTCAGCACCTAACAGGAAGGGACGGAGTGGGGGGATTATTTTTTTTGAAAAAAGTTTGAGATCAGGTAAATACTGATAGAATAGTACAGCACAGAAGGAGGCCATTCGGCCCATTGAGTCTGCGCCGGCTCTTTCGAAGAGCAATCCAGTCAGTCCCACTCCCCCTGCTCTTTCCCCATATCCCTGCAATTTTTTCTCCTTCAAGTATTTATCCAATTCCCTTTTGAATCCTACTGTTGAATCTGTATCCCCCACCCTATCAGGCAGCGCATTCCAAATCATAAACACTCGCTGCGTAAAAAAGTTTTTCCTCCTGTCGCCTCTGGCTCTTCTGTCAATCACCTTCAATCTGTGCCCCCTTGATGAAAAAAACTTTGGAGTTGAAAAGCAGACAGGAGGTGGCAGACGGAAAAAAACTGGAAGTCAGAAAGATGCCCGGCTCCGATTGCTTTCTTTTCTTGTTTTTTTTGTCTTGCTGCCTTTTTTTGTTGTTGCTGATCCCGAGAGGTGAGGCCATACAAACGAGTCCTCCTGAGCTCTGGTTCCCAAGCTCAAATCACAGGACCGAGAGAGAGAGAATGCTGCTCGTCGAGAGCCAAGAAACCGCTGCTGTGTATTCCAGCCGGCAACAAAAGGCGTTGCCGTGGCGATGAAAGGGCTCTTTTTATTATTATTTTTTTTTAAAAGCCCATCGCAGGCGGTGGGAAGAGTATGGGACAAAGCAGCGGCTGGTGAAAGGATGGCACAGTGAAGGCAGGGGGTTGAACTGCGGTTCCGACAGTGTCACAGAGTTCTCCCGTATTAACAACATTTTAAAAATTGGGTTTCACCTCCTGTGCTTTGCTTAAACAATCTCGGAAGAGAGTCGCGGCTCACACCGACTGGCATCCTTCTGCTTCGTTTTGGTTAAGCGGGGAATTTCCTTTGTCGCGCCGACACCACTGAAGGGTTACAGGGTTTGCGAGCGGTTGCGAGTCGTTTATCCGCAGCTCCTGCCCGCTCTCCCGCCGCCTCGCAGTGTGGAAATCAAGACTCGTCGCACCCTCTTTTACTCAAACCCGTTCGAATCACAGATATTTACGGCACAGGAGGAGGCCATTCGGCCCGTCGTGCCTGTGCCGGCTCTTTGAAAGAGCCGTCGTGCTCAGTTCCACATCCCCGCGTTTTGTCCGTAACCCCGTGAGTTCCTCATCCTCGAGAACCCGTCCAACTCCCCGTGAAAATTATTGATGGAGTCAGCTTCCACCACCTGTACAGGTCGAGCGTTCCCGATCCCAACAACTCTCCGAGTGAAAAAAATTCCCCTCATCACCCCTCTAGACCATCTGCCAATGATTTTAAATCAATGACCTTTGGTTATTGGCCCACTCGCCAGAGGGACCAGCCTTTCCATAGCTAATCTATCAAAACTCCTCATTCTTTCCCAGGCTCTCAGGGAATGTCAAACCCTTCATCTCCCTCAGGTTTCCCTTTCCCCAGAATCTCTCTTTTCTGTTTCTCATGGGTTTACTCCCCGCCCTCCCCCCCCCCACCCTCTCCTAGGGGTACCATGGTTACTAGCTGCTCTCCAAATACCTCACCCAAGTGGTTACCATGCGTGCGTGAGCTTCGATAGCAAGTGTCGGCATCCTGTTTTACTCAGGCTTGTACAGTTCCAGCAGGGCTGGCCGACTAGGGGTCGGGGATAAAAACAGAAGTGTCACCGACCTGAAACGTTGGGCAGGATTTTCATTGGGCCGTGGAGGCGGGATTGGAGGTGTGTGGGGCTTTAAAATCCTGAAATCGGGGGGTCCCGACCCCATGCCAGTTTCAAAGGAGGTGGGTACCTGCCCCGCACTGGGACCCGCCTCCCCGAGGCGGGAAGGGAATTAGTGCCAATTAACTGCCTGTTAACAGGCAGTTTTTAGCCTAATTCCTATTTTCATTGTTGAAATGTGGGATTCCCAACGGCTCCAAACCACGGCAAGTTAGCGAGGCGGGCCGTCGGGATGAAGGGCTTGGAGGGGTCAAGATGCCCGGTGTTCAGGTGAGTGATGGGTGCAGGAGTGCAGAGGTAAGTGTGTTTGGTGTGTGTAAAGTGTTTAAAGAAGTTCTACTAACCTTTACAGCTTTCCTTCCTTCAGGTCTCGGGAGTCCCTCATCTCACCGGCTCAGAAAGCAGAATGGCTGCCAGCTGTCAAAATCTGCAGCCTCTGCTTTCTGTTCCGGGGAGATCTCTAAATCATCCTGAGAGGAAGGAATTAACCTGGAGTACAGATTGTCAGTGTTTGACAGCTTCAAACAGCTGTGAAACACTGATATTTCATCTGTCAAATGGTCTTGACAGATGAAATGTCAATCTATGACGTCACCTATTGCCGGGTGGTCCTTAATTGGCCTGGGCGGGCGGGCGGGCTCAACAAGGTCAATCGAGTCAAAATCGCGTGGGTTGGCTAGAACGCGATGGAGGCGGGACTACAACCCCAAAAGTTGTAGTCCCGCCTCCTACCCGCCTCCTCAATGAAAATCCAGCCCATTAACTCTGTTTCTCTCTCCACAGATGCTGCCTGACGTGCTGAGTATTTCCAGCATTTTCTGTTTTTATTTCAGATTTCCAGCATCTGCAGTATTCTGCTTTTGTATTATGGATTGGGGGACCCTGGCTGATCTTTCTTGGGCGGTTAAGTGAAGCACGTGTGCTAACTACCGCCTCGACTTGGATGGAGTATCGAATGTTCCTAATGCTCCTGGTCCTTATTAAAGTGTATGCTTCCCGACTCACTATGAGCAATGCTATCCAGGAAAGTCGCTCAAGGTTGCACCGATCGACTACGAATGGGCAGTAAATCGAGCCCATAAACCCAACAGTGTGAAAGGAGCACAACTGTTAAGTGTCCACAATATCAATGGGGTCAAGTAAGGATGGAAAACCCGTCCGGGCAGTGAATCGAGTGAGCTGACCTCTGCGTCTGGATTCCCGCTATGTGCTTCCATCCCCATACGACCTGCACTGGGAATGCTTGCTCGGAAGCTTTATCCTGATATCAGTGGGCCATGTTAGACAGAACCTACAGTGTGTCCCACCACAGAATCCCCGGCCCTTCACAAGATTCCTATCCCCGTAACCTCCTCCAGCCCTACGACCCTCCGAGTTCTTTGTGCTCCTCCAATTCTGGCCTCTTGCGCATCCCCGATTTACATCGCTTCACCGTTGGCGGCCGTGCCTTCAGCTGCCTGGGCCCCTAAGCACTGGAATTCGCTTCCTAAACCTCTCTGCCTCTCTCTCTCTCTCCTCCTTTAAGTTGGTCCTTAAAACCGACCTCTTTGACCGAGCGTTTGGTCACCTCTCCTAATAGCTCCTCGGTGTCAAATTTAGATGAAGGAACAGGTGATATATGTCCAAGCCGGGATGGTGTGTGACATGAATCTTGCCATTCATGTAGAAATGACTTATGAAATAATACTGGGTGGCCTGCTGGTGGCGCTGTCCAGGGAGAGTATAAATACTCAGGTACGGGCCCAGCTTGCTCAGGACATTTTGTAAACAGGAACTAGTGAAGGACAACTAGACCTCCATGTTGTGAAACAGTTGATTAAAGCCTTGTTTAATACTCTGACCAAGTACCGAGTAGTTTTCTTACGTCAGTGTGTGTGTGTGACTAGGAGGGGGACCTGGGAGGTGGCGGCGTTCCCATGCGCGTGGCTGCCCTCGTCCTTCTAGGGGGTGGAGGTGGTGTGTTTGGGAGGTGCTTGGTGAGGTGCCACCCTGCACACTGTGGATAATTCACACTGCAGCCACGGTGCGCCGAAGATGGAGGTCTTTCTGATTGCCTCACTCCTGACATTAATGCACTCCCACACCAGTTACACGCAGTAGTGTTCAAGCCGACAACCTCGCCTCCCGAGCCACCACAATGGGGTCACCAACTTAAAAAAAGAAATAGTTTCCCCGAAAGAAATGAACAGGACAGAATATGTTAATTCATGATTTCTTTGTAAATATTTGAACTTTAAATGCAATTTTACCATCTGCTACTTGTTCCTGTTCGAGGGATCTGAATACAAAGAGATTGGGAAAGGTTACAAGTCTTAAAGGTTAGGCTCGCTGCTGCCGAGCCAAGCTGCTTGTGTGCTACCTGGGGGGGGGGGGGGGGGGGGGAAAAGGGGGGTGGTATAGACTGTCGGAGCTCAGTAAACAGGTAAAATGTCACTCTGTTGCAGCACTCTCTTTGGACGCAGGAACACGGTGGGTCTGAGTCACAACTCACACTGAGAATCAGCACACACTTGGAATTCTGCTGCGCTGATTAATCATTTGTCAAGTGACCTCTGCTTTCGTCCCGATCCCCTAGCAGCTGCCATTTTCATTTCTGACTCACTTTTCTCCCCTCTACCGCTGACGGTGCTGACTTGCACAGGCGCCTTCCGGAACTGCACGTGAGTGGCTGTTCGTCACGCGTGTGTGGAAGGTGAGCATTGTGGGCTATTCGACTGTGGGAGGGCCTCACTGCCAAGCCTGATCATGTCCTCATTTGGCATCCACACATTTATGCTTTCCAGCGGTGGGGGGGTCTTGGAAGGGCCGCTCCGCTCACGACACGCACCGCTCCGCTCACGACACGCACCGCTCACGACACGCACCGCTCACGACACGCACCGCTCCGTCACGACACGCACCGCTCACGACACGCACCGCTCCGCTCACGACACGCACCGCTCACGACACGCACCGCTCCGCTCACGACACGCACCGCTCACGACACGCACCGCTCACGACACGCACTGCTCCGCTCACGACACGCACCGCTCACGACACGCACCGCTCCGCACACCGCTCCGCTCACGACACGCACTGCTCACGACACGCACCGCTCACGACACGCACCGCTCCGCTCACGACACGCTCCGCTCACGACACGCACCGCTACACTCACAACACACACCGCTACACTCAACACGCACCGCTCCACTCACAACACGCACCGCTCCACGTACAACACGCACCTCTCCACTCACAACACTCACCGCTCCACGTACGACACGCACCGCTCCACCAACACGCACCTCTCCACTCACATGCATCACTCCACATACAACACGCACCGCTCCACTCACAACACGCACCGCGCCACTCACAACACGCACCGCGCCACTCACAACACGCACCGCTACACTCACAACACGCACCGCTACACTCAACACGCACCGCTACACTCACCACTCCATGTACAACACGCACCGCTCCAACACGCACCGCTCCACTCACAACACGCACCGCTCCACTCACAACACGCACCGCTCCACTCACAACACGCACCGCTCCACTCACAACACGCACCGCTCCACTCACAACACGCACCGCGTACAACACGCACCTCTCCACTCACAACACGCACCGCTCCACTCACAACACGCACCGCGTACAACAGGCACCTCTCCACTCACAACATGCACCGCTCCACTCGCAGCACGCACCGCTCCACGTACGACACGCACCGCTCCACCAACACGCACCTCTCCACTCACATGCATCGCTCCACGTACAACACGCACCGCTCCACTCACAACACGCACCGCTCCACCAACAACACACACCGCTCCACCAACAACACACACCGCTCCACCAACAACACGCACTGCTCCACTCACAATACGCACCACTCCACTCGCAACACGCACTGCTCCACTCGCAACGGCGGCCGACCTGAGTGGAGTGGGCGGCGGCGACGGAGCGACTACAAAAGCGACCCCGAGGACCAGGTAGGCTTACCAATCTCAGAGCTCCGAGAGCGGGAGAGAGAAGTAAAAAGTAATTGAAGTGTGACGTCACCAGAAAGCAGGTAAGTGATTGGTTGGTGAGTATTTCTCTCTTTCTCCTTATTTACAAGCTTAAATTCTGTGTTTTATAGTTTCTAGGGTCTTTGTGGTGTAACGGGGACAGTTGGTAAACAAGGACCATTGAGTATATCATTTAATTAGTGGTTTTGATTTAATTTAAATTAATTAAAGGGTAATTCATGGCAGGCAAGCTCGGCCCCGTGGTATGCTCCTCCTGCGCTATGTGGGAAATCAGGGACACTTCCTGTGTCCCTGGTGACCATGTGTGCAGGAAGTGTATCCAGCTGCAGCTACTGGCAGACCGCATTGCGGCGCTGGAGCTGCGGATGGATGCACACTGGAGCATTTGCGAGGCTGAGGACATCGTGGATATCACGTTTAACCAGTTGGTCACACCACAGGTAAAGGTTGCACAGGCAGAAAGGGAATGGGTGACCAACAGGCAGAGTAGTAGGCGCAGGCGGGTAGTGCAGCAGTCCCCTGTGGCCATCCCCCTCTCAAACAGATACTGATGGGGGGGATGGCTTACCAGGGGAAGGCAGCAGCAGCCAACTTCCTGGCACCAGGGGTGGTTCTGCTGCACAGGATGGGAGGAAAAAGAGGGGAAGAGCTATAGTGATAGGGGATTCTATTGTAAGGGGAACAGATAGGCGTTTCTGCAGCCGCAAACGAGACTCCAGCATGATGTGTTGCCTCCCTGGTGCAAGGGTCAAGGATGTCTCAGAGCGGCTGCAGAGCATTTTGGAAGGGGAGGGTGAACAGCCAGTTGTCGTGGTGCATATAGATACCAACGATATAGGTATAAAACGGGATGAGGTCCTAAAAGCTGAATATAGGGAGTTAGGAGGTAAATTATAAAATAGGACCTCAAACGTAGTAATCTCAGGATTGCTACCAGTGCCACGTGCTAGTCAGAGTGGAAATAGAAGGTTATTTCATATGAATACGTGGCTAGAGGGATGGTGCAAGGGGGAGGGATTCAAATTCCTGGGACATTGGAACCGGTTCTGGGGGAGGTGGGACCAGTACAAATGGGACGGTCTGCACCTGGACCAATGTCCTTGGGGGAGTGTTTGCTAGAGCTCTGGGGGAGAGTTTAAACTAAAATGGCAGGGGGTTGGGAACCTGAGCAGGGAGACAGAGGAAAGGGAAACAGGGATAGAAGCAAAAGACAGGAAGGAGAAAAACAAAGGTGGCAGTCAGAGAAATCAAGGGTTTAAATCAAATATGGCCACAGTAAATAATTCTAAAAGGTCTAAGGGCATTAAAAAAACAAGCCTGAAGGCTTTGTGTCTTAATGCGAGGAGCATTCGTAATAAGGTGGATGAATTAGCAGTGCAAATAGAGGTAAATGAATATGATATGATTGGGATTACGGAAACATGGCTCCAGGGTGACCAAGGCTGGGAACTCAACATACAGGGGCATTCAATATTCATGAAAGATAGGCAAAAAGGAAAAGCAGGTGGGGTAGCATTGCTGGTTAAAGAAGGGATTAACACAATTGTAAGGAAAGATATTGGCTCTGATGATGTGGAATCTGTATGGGTAGAACTGAGAAATACCAAGGGGCAGAAAACGTTAGTGGGAGTGGTATATAGACCCCCAAACAGTAATGCAGAGGTTGGGGATGGCATTAAAAGGGAAATTAGAGAAGCGTGCAATAAGGGCACAGCAGTCATCATGGGTGACTTTAATCTACATACAGATTGGGCCAACCAAATTAGTAACAATATTGTGGAGGAGGAATTCCTGGAGTGTATACGGGATGGTTTCCTGGACCAATATGTCGAGGAACCAACTAGGGATCAGGCCATCCTAGACTGGGTATTATGCAATGAGAAAGGATTAATTAGCAATCTTGTTGTGATCGAATATGATCGAATTCTTCATTAAGATGGAGAGTGAAGTAGTTGACTCAGAGACTAAGGTCCTGAATTTAAATAAAGGGAACTATGATGGTCTGAGGAGCGAGTTGGGTAGGATTGATTGGGTAATGTCACTCAAAGGGTTGACGGTGGATAGGCAATAGCAAACATTCAAAGACCGAATGGATGAGCTACAGAATTTGTTCATCCCAGTTTGGCATAAAAATAAATCAAAAAAGGTGACTCAACCGTGGCTAACAAGGGAAATTAGGGATAACATAAGATCCAAAGAGAGGACATATAAATTGGCCAAAAAAAGCAGCAAACCTGAGGATTGGGAGCAGTTTAGGATTCAGCAAAGGAGGACCAAGGGATTAATTAAGAAAGGGAAAATAGATTATGAAAGTAAGCTGGCAGGGAACATAAAAACTGACTGTAAAAGCTTTTATAGATATGTGAAGAGAAAAAGATTGGTGAAGTCAAGCGTAGGTCCCTTGCAGTCAGAATCAGGGGAATTTATAATGGGGAACAAAGAAATGGCAGGCCAATTAAATACATACTTTGGTTCTGTCTTCACAAAGGAGGACACAAATAACCTCCCAGAGATGCCGGGGAGCATAGGGCCTGATGAAAGGGTGGAACTGAAAGAAATCAGTATTTGTAAGGAAATGGTGTTGGGGAAGTTGACGGGATTGAAGGCCGATAAATCCCCAGGGCCTGATAATCTACATCCTAGGGTACTTAAGGAAGTGGCCCATGAGATAGTAGATGCATTGCTGGTCATCTTCCAGAACTCGATAGACTCTGGAACAGTACCCATGGATTGGAGGGTAGCTAATGTTACCCCACTATTCAAAAAATTGGTAGAGAAAAAGCGGGGAATTATAGACCGGTAAGCCTGACATCGGTAGTGGGGAAATGCTAGAGTCTATTAAAAAAGATGTAATAGCAGAGCACTTGGAAAGCAGTGACAGGATCGGACAAAGTCAACATGGATTTACAAAAGGTAAATCGTGCTTGACTAATCTACTGGAATTTTTTGAGGATGTAACTGGTAAAATAGATAAGGGAGAACCAGTGGATGTGGTGTATTTGGACTTTCAGAAGGCTTTCGATAAGGTCCTGCATAAGAGATTAGCATGCAAAATTAAGGCACGTGGGATTGGGGGCAAGGTATTGACTTGGATAGAGAACTGGTTGGCAGATAGAAAGCAAAGAGTTGGAATAAACGGGTCGTTTTCCGAGTGGCAGGCAGTGACTAGTGGGGTACCGCAAGGATCGGGCCTAGGACCCCAGCTGTTCACGATATATATTAATGATCTGGACGAGGGAATTGGATGTAATATCTCCAAATTTGCAGACGACACAAAGCTGGGTGGGAGGGTGCGCTGTGAGGAGGATATCGTGAAACTCCAGTACGATTTGAACAGGTTGGGTGATTGGGCAGAAACATGGCAAATGCACTATAATGTGAATAAATGAGAGGTTATTCACTTTGGTGGCAAAAACAGGAAGGCAGATTATTATTTGAATGGCAATAGATTGGAAGAAGGGGAAGTGCAGAGAGACCTGGGTGTTCTTGTGCACCAGTCGCTGAAGGTAAGCATGCAGGTGCAGCAGGTGGTTAAGAAGGCAAATGGTATGTTGGCCTTCGTAGCGAGAGGGTTCGAGTACAGGAACAAGGATGTCTTGCTGCAGTTGTACAGGGCCTTGGTGAGACCGCACCTTGAGTATTGTGTGCAGTTTTGGTCACCTTATCTGAGGAAGGATGTTCTTGCCATGGAAGGAGTTCAGCGAAGATTCACCAGTCTGATACCTGGGATGGCAGGAATGACGTATGAGGAGAGATTGTGTCGATTGGGCTTATACTCACTGGAGTTTAGAAGATTGAGAGGGGATCTCATCGAAACCTAGAAAATTCTGTCAGGCCTGGACAGACTAGATGCAGGAAGGATGTTCCCGCTGGCCGGGGAGTCCAGAACTAGGGGTCATAACCTAAGGATAAGGGGTAAGCCATTTAGGACTGAGATGAGGAGGAATTTCTTTACCCAGAGAGTGGTGAACGTGTGGAATTCTCTGCCACAGAGGGCAGTGGAGGCCAGTTCATTAAATATATTCAAGAAGGAGTTGGATATATTTCTTAAGGCTAAAGGGGTCAAGGGATATGGGGAGAAGGCAGGGACAGGGTACTGAATTTGGATGATCAGCCATGATCTCATTGAATGGCGGAGCAGGCTCGAGGGGCCAAATGGCCTACTCCTGCTCCTATCTTCTATGTTTCTATGCAACGCGCACCGCTCCACTCACAACACGCACCGCTCCACGTACAACGCGCACCGCTCCACTCGCAACGCGCACCGCTCCACTCGCAACGCGCACCGCTCCACTCGCAACGTGCACCGCTCCACTCGCAACGCTCCACTCGCAACATGCACCGCTCCACGTACAACACGCACCGCTCCACGTACAACACGCACCGAGCCACTCACAACACGCACCGCTCCACGAACACGCTCCGCTCCACTCGCAACACGCACCGCTCCAGTCACAACACGCACCGCTCCACGAACACGCACCGCTCCACGTACAACGCGCACCGCTCCACTCGCAACGCGCACCGCTCCACTCGCAACACGCACCGCTCCACTCGCAACACGCACCGCTCCACGTACAACACGCACCGCTCCACTCACAACACGCTCCGCTCCACTCAACACGCACCGCTGCACTCACAACACGCACCGCTCCACGAACACGCACCGCTCCACTCGCAACACGCACCGCTACACGAACACGCACCGCTCCACTCGCAACGCGCACCGCTCCACGTACAACGCGCACCGCTCCACTCGCAACGCTCCACTCGCAACGCGCGCCGCTCCACTCGCAACGCGCGCCGCTCCTCTCGCAGCGCGCACCGCTCCACTCGCAGCACGCACCGCTCCACGTGCAACACGCACCTCTCCACTCGCAACGCGCACCGCTCCACTCGCAACGCGCACCGCTCCACTCGCAACGCGCACCGCTCCACTCGCAATGCGCACCGCTCCACGTACAACGCGCCCCGCTCCACGTACAACGCGCACCGCTCCACTCACAACGCGCACCGCTCCACGTACAACACGCACCGCTCCACGTACAACACGCACCGCTCCACGTACAACACGCACCGCTCCACGTACAACACGCACCTCTCCACTCACAACACGCACCGCTCCACATACAACACGCACCGCTCCACTCACAACACGCACCGCTCCACTCACAACACGCACCGCTCCACTCACAACACGCACCGCTCCACTCACAACGCGCACCTCTCCACGTACAACGCGCACCGCTCCACTCACAACGCGCACCGCTCCACTCGCAACGCGCACCGCTCCACTCGCAACGCGCGCCGCTCCACTCGCAACGCGCGCCGCTCCTCTCGCAGCGCGCACCGCTCCACTCGCAGCGCGCACCGCTCCACTCGCAGCACGCTCCGCTCCACGTGCAACGCGCACCTCTCCACTCGCAACGCGCACCTCTCCACTCGCAACGCGCACCGCTCCACTCGCAACGCGCACCGCTCCACTCGCAACGCGCACCGCTCCACTCGCAACGCGCACCGCTCCACTCGCAACGCGCACCGCTCCACTCGCAACGCGCACCGCTCCACTCGCAGCACGCTCCGCTCCACGTGCAACGCGCACCTCTCCACTCGCAACGCGCACCGCTCCACTCGCAACGCGCACCGCTCCACTCGCAACGCGCACCGCTCCACTCGCAACGCGCACCGCTCCACTCGCAACGCGCACCGCTCCACTCGCAACGCGCACCGCTCCACTCGCAACGCTCCACGTACAACGCGCCCCGCTCCACGTACGACGCGCACCGCTCCACTCACAACGCGCACCGCTCCACGTACAACACGCACCGCTCCACGTACAACACGCACCGCTCCACGTACAACACGCACCTCTCCACTCAACACGCACCGCTCCACATACAACACGCACCGCTCCACTCACAACGCGCACCGCTCCACTCACAACGCGCACCTCTCCACTCACAACGCGCACCGCTCCACGTACAACACGCACCGCTCCACGTACAACACGCACCGCTCCACGTACAACACGCACCGCTCCACGTACAACACGCACCGCTCCACGTACAACACGCACCGCTCCACGTACAACACGCACCGCTCCACTCACAACACGCACCGCTCCACTCACAACACGCACCGCTCCACTCACAACACGCACCGCTCCACTCACAACACGCACCGCTCCACTCACAACACGGTCCGCTCCACTCACAACACGCACCGCTCCACTCACAACACGCACCGCTCCACTCACAACACGCACCGCTCCACGTACAACACGCACCGCTCCACTCACAACACGCACCGCTCCACTCACAACACGCTCCGCTCCACTCACAAGGCGTTACATGAATCTTGTCATTCATGTGGAAATGACGTATGAAATATGGAAATGATGTATGAAATAATACTGGGCGGCCTGCTGGTGGCGCTGTCCAGGGAGAGTATAAATACTCGGGCATGGGCCCAGCTTGCACAGGACATTCTTTTACAGGAACTAGTGAAGGACACAACTAGATCTCTGACGTAATAAAACTCACTACGCACTTGGTTTGAGTATAAAGCAAGGCTTTAATCAACTTGTTTCAGAACATGGAGGTCCAGTTGTACTTCACTAGTTCCTTGCCTTACAAAATGTCCCTGGAAAGCTGGGCCCACGCCCGAGTATTTATACTCCTTGGACGGCGCCACCAGCTGGCCGTCCAGCATTATTTCATGAGTAGTTTCTTGATAAATTATGAGATTTATAACATTCTTCCTGCCTAAAAGATTTGGAAGTCCGACGACTTCCTCTTAACGGATTAGGCGGACCACGAATAGCCGCAGTTTTTTTAGATTTTTGCTTATGGCTAGAAGGCACGCCTCCCCGGACCGTGTCTTGGTCCCTGGGCCGCTTGATCTGTACCGGTGGATCAACAGGGCCCGTGTTGCTCTGATCGACCTGAGGGAGGCTGGGGAGATCGTGACTCCGGGTGTGGGTTCCCACAGGTGCAGAACTGGCTTCATCCTGTTGGATAGCCAGGGATTGACTGGCGTCCTGGCCTCGAGTGGCCATCCCACGGGGAGGGCTCGGCTCCCCGAGTGGATCCGGTGGGGCAGCTGGCAGATCTCTCGATATCCCAGGTAGGGAGTCATCTTCGGGGGAGCGCAGAGTGTCGGCATCATCCCCGTGGGTCCCTCTATCGGTTGAGTCTGTGCAACTGGCTGGATAGGGAGCCAGGTCCCGGAGCGAAACGGTGGACTCCCGGCCATCAGGGTACCGTATGTGCGCGTACGTGGGGTTGATGTCCGTGAGTTCTACCTCGTCGACGAGAGGATCATTTTTAGATGATCGGACGAATCTTCGGAGCAGCACGGGGCCGGGAGCTGCCAACCATGACGGTAGAGACATCCCATGGGTGGAGCGACGCTGGAAGCTGAAGAATCGCTCGTGAGGCGTGACATTGGTAGACGTAGAAAGAAGAGACCTGATGGAATGCAACACGTCAGGGAGCATAGTTTCCCACTGCTGGTCTGGTAGGTTGCGTGACCTCAGCGCAAGATGAACAGCGTTCCAAATGATAGCGTTGTATCTCTCAACCTGTCTGTTACTGATGGGATGGTACGGTGTCATTTTACTTGTGGCGATTCCCCGTTGGGAGAGATAACTTTTGAGTTCGCTTGACATGAGGGAGGGACCCCGATCAGAGTGGATGAAATTGGCCGTCCTGCAAAGGGAAAAGACTTGATCAAGGCATTTGATCACTGTGGAAGTAAGCATATTGGGACAGGGGAAAGCAAAGGGAAAGCGTGAATATTCGTCCACCATAGTCAGTAAGTAGGTGTTTCGCGTTGAGGAAGGCAATGGCCCTTTAAAGTCAATGCTGAGTCGCTGCATAGGCTGCATAGCGTGTATGAGCGAGCCATCCGATGGACGGAAGAATTGCGGTTTTAATTCTACAGGAGGAGCACGTTCTTTTCACATCTTCCGTAGAAAATGGGAGATTTTTAGATCGCACAAAGTGCAACATACGGGTAACGCCAGGATGGCATAAGTTAGTATGAAGATCCGCCAGAGTCGAAGTTGACATAGAAGAGCAGAATGCCCGCGTGAGGGTATCCAGGGCCACATTCTCTTTGCCGGGTCGATAATGTATGGTGTATCCAAAGGCGGCCAATTCCATCCTCCAGAGTTGTATTTTGTTATTCTTGATCTTAGTGCATTTCCGGTTATCCAGCATAAAGGCCACGGAGCGCTGATCAGTTATCTGTGTGAAATGGCGATGAGCAAGAAAATGACTCCATTTACGTACCGCTTCGATGATGGCCGTAGCCTCCTTTTCGACAGGAGGATAATGGAGCTCGCTACCCTGCAAAGTTCTGGACAGAAATGCAACGGGTCGACCACCTTGATTCAAGGTAGCAGAGATCGCCACATCCGATGCATCGCACTCGACCACGAAAGGAAGATTTTCATCAATGGAACGAAGCGTGGCTTTTTCCAGTTGTCGCTTGAGGAGGTTGAAAGCTGAAATAGCCGTTGCCTCCAATGGAAATGACTTTGCGTGAAGCAGGGGCTGGATCTTGTCGGAGAAGTGGGGTATCCATTTCGCATAATAGGCGAACATGCCGAGTGCCCGACGAAGAGAGCCGAGATTCGTAGGGGGAGGGAACTCCTGAAGCGGACGAAGTCGCTCCGGATCCGGTTTGATGACACCGTTGCCCACCCAGTAGCCAAGGATGTTGACTGATGGGACTGATTTCACAGATTTGGACTCATTTAAGGTTAAGTTGCGATGACGGAGAATGTCAAAAAATTTCTGGAGGTTGGCATCATGCTCCTTCTGGTCATGACCAGCAATGGTGATATTATCCGGATATGGAAAAGTGTCCGTTAAGTTCTCCTGTTTGACTAGGCTATCCATTGCCCGTTGAAAGACGGCCACCCCATTGGTGACCCCAAATGGAAGGCGGCAAAACTGGTAAAGCCGACCATTGGCCTCAAAGGCCGTATACTTTTTGTCAGAGTCCTTTAACGGTACTTGATGATATGCGCTCTTTAAATCAAAAGTTGAAAATACCTTGTAGCTGGCAAGGTTATTGACCATGTCATCGATGCGTGGTAGTGGGTAGGCATCCAGGTCGGTATACTGGTTAATAGTTTGCGAGTAATCGATGCAAAGACGTTTCTTGTGTTGCTTCAGAGGATTTTTAACAACGACGACTTGAGCCCACCAGGAAGATGAACATGGCTCAATGATACCGTCAGCTAGAAGGCGAGAGGTTTCTGCCTCGATAAAGGATCGATCATCTTGGCTGAAACGTCGTGATTTAATGACTATGGGCTTACATCGGGGGGAAAGATTGGCAAACAAGGAGGGCTCGTCGAGCGAAGCCGCCGAAAGCGCACAAAACGGTACTTTGGAAATAGTAAGCTCCGGCTTTGACCCTCCAAACTCGAAACTGAGTCTTTTGTGTTGTTTCTGGAAATCCTGTCCCAGGAGCACATCACTGCATAGGTTCTTGAGCACCCCGAGCCAGGTGGGGAAATAAGTGCGGCCATTGAGAAAAAGGTTGACAAGACAAAAGCCGGAAGAATTGGTGGTCAGTGTTGTCAGAGCCATTGCAATTTCCCTGTCCGAGGGGTAAATACGCAGTTTGACCTTACAGACAGCCCGCTCACTAATGAAGCTGTCAGAGCTGCACGAGTTGATTAGTGCACTCAAAATGTGTCCATTTACCGAAATCTTCGTGGCTGCATGGGACAGACTTTGGGGAAAAACAGCTGTGATGGGAGTAGGGGCAGTTTTACCCTTGACAGCTGTAACCTTAGTAGTGGTTCTTAGGGGAGGAGCAGTTTTATAGATTGCAGCTGTAACCTTAGTAGTGGCTCTTGGGGAAGGAGCAGTTTTAGAGCTAGTAGCTGCAAAACTAACAGGAGCTCTCGACCGGTATACCTTAGAAAGGTGGCCTTTCTTACTAACAGTGGTTCTTGACTGGCATACCTTAGAAAAGTGACCTTTCTTGCTGCAATGATTGCAGGTTGCGTTACGAGCAGGACAGAATTTCCTATAATGGAACGCACCTCCACAGAAGAAACACTTCCTTCCAGATTGCCAAGATGCCGCTAGGGCGGGGTCGTTATCAGTGAAGGCTTCTAGGGTAGGGTTGTCATCCGCTAAGTTAGAGTCATCATCAGTGAGGGCTTTCGCCCGAGACCTATCGAAGGAGTCATTAAAAGTGATAGCAGCTGCCCATGCACGAGGTAACAGATAGGTATCTGCATTCCTCTTTGCTAAGTCCAGGGAACACGCCTGGTCATAGGCAGCCTGTAACTCGAGGGTTTTATTCTCCAACAGACGCTGGCGTATGAAGGGAGATGTAATTCCATTAATAAAGGAATCGCGAATTAGCTCCTTCTGGTACTGCTCAGCTGTGACAGCTTTAAGGTTACAATCCTTGCTGAGCCTGCGAAGCTTTTGAAGGAATTCATCAATGATTCCCCGAGTTGTTGTCGAGTTGTGGTCAATAGATGCCGAGCAAAAATTTTGTTTGGGGCCTTAACATATAGTTGCTGTAATATTAGGATAGCGGAGTCAGAGTCTACATAGTCTTCGATATAGTCAAACACATGAGGAGATACATAATTGGCAAGTACCTCTAATTTATCAGGAACATTCTCACCACACAGCCTGAGGAAGTTGCGGAAGGTACGATACCAGTGTTTCCATACCTTAGCAGTTGTAGGTGAATTTGGGTCCAGGTCAAGATGGGCGGGTCTAAGTAGTTTGTCCATGATGGATTGATTTCTACGCCGGAGTTCCCTTCTGCAGTTGAAGTCGTAGCTGGCAGTTCCCGAAATCACTCAGAGCGTGGAGTCGATATCAAGTTGATTAAATTGATGTAATAAAACTCACTACGCACTTGGTTTGAGCATAAAGCAAGGCTTTAATCAACTTGTTTCAGAACATGGAGGTCTAGTTGTACTTCACTAGTTCCTGTCTTACAAAATGACCCTGGCAAGCTGGGCCCACGCCCGAGTATTTATACTCCTTGGACGGCGCCACCAGCTGGCCGTCCAGCGTTATTTCATGAGTAGTTTCTTGAAAAATGATGAGATTTATAACAATCTCCATATTGTAAAAAAGTTGATTAAAGCTTTGTTTAACGCTTAGACCAAGTGCCTATTAGTTTTCTTACGTCAACACGCACCGTTCCATGAACACGCACCTCTCCACTCGCAACGCCCACCGCTCCACGCACAACACGCACCGCTCCAACACGCAACGCTCCACGCACAACACGCACCGCTCCACTCACAACACGCACCTCTCCACGCACAACACGCACCGCTCCACTCACAACACGCACCTCTCCACTCACAACACGCACCGCTCCACGTACAACACGCACCTCTCCACTCACAACACGCAACGCTCCACGCACAACACGCACCGCTCCACTCACAACACGCACCTCTCCACGTACAACACGCACCTTCTTCTTCTTAGGCAGTCCCTTGGAACCGAGGAGGACTTGCTTCCACATTAAAAATGAGTTCTCAGGTGACTGATGAGTCCAATGCGGGACCTACAGTCTCTGTCACAGGTGGGGCAGACGGTGGTTGAAGGGGCAGGTGGGTGGGGTGCTTGGGTTGACGTGCGCTCCTTGCGCTGCCTGCTCTTGGCTTCCGCTTGCTCCTGGCGAAGAGATTCGAGGTGTTCGGTGCCTTCCCGGATGCTTCTCCTCCACTTTGTGCGGTCTTGGGCCAGGGATTCCCAGGTGTCGGTGGGGATGTTGCACTTTTTCGAGGAGGCTTTGAGGGTGTCCTTGAAGCGTTTCCTCTGCCCACCTGGGGCTCTCTTGCCGTGCCGGAGCTCCAAGTAGAGCGCTTGTTTTGGGAGTCTCGTATCGGGCATGCTGACAATGTGACCTGTCCATCGGAGCTGATTGAACGTGGTCAAAGCTTCGATGCTGGGGATGTTGGCCTGAGCAAGAACACTGACATTGGTGCGCCTACCCTGCCAATGAATTTGCAGGATCTTGCGGAGGCAGCATTGGTGGTACCTCTCCAGTGCTTTGAGGTGCCTGCTGTACATGGTCCATGTCTCTGAGGCATACAGCAGGGCGGGTATCACTGCTGCTCTGTAGACCATGAGCTTAGTGCCGGGTTTGAGGCCCTGGTCTTCAAACACTCTCTTCCTCAGGCGACCGAAGGCAGCACTGGCACACTGAAGGCGGTGTTGGACTTCGTCGTTGATGTCTGCCCTTGTTGACAGTAGGCTCCCAAGGTATGGAAAGTGGTCCACATTGTCCAAGGCCTTGTCGTGGATTTTGATAATCGGGGGGCAGCACTGTGTGGCGGGGGCAGGTTGGTAGAGGACCTTTGTCTTACAGATGTTTAGTGTAAGGCCCATGCTCTCGTACACTTCGGTGAAGGTGTTGACGATGGTTTGGAGTTCAACCTCCGAGTGAGCGCAGACGCAAGCATCGTCTGCATACTGTAATTCGATGACAGAGGATGGGACGACCTTGGATCTGGACTGGAGGCGACGGAGGTTGAACAGTTTCCCGCTTGTTCTGTAAGTTAGCTCCACTGCAGTGGGGAGCTTACCAGGGGTGAGATGGAGCATTGCAGCAAGGAAGATCGAGAAGAGCGTTGGTGCGATGACACAGCCTTGCTTGACCCCGGTTCGTACGTGAATTGGGTCTGTGGTGGAACTGTTGGTCAGGATCACAGCTTGCATGTCGTACCACTCCATGTACAACACGCACAATTCCACGAACACACACCACTCACAACACGCACCGCTCCACTCACAACACGCACCGCTCCACTCACAACACGCACCGCTCCACTCACAACACGGTCCGCTCCACTCACAACACGCACCGCTCCACTCACAACACGCACCGCTCCACTCACAACACGCACCGCTCCACTCACAACACGCACCGCTCCACTCGCAACACGCACCGCTCCACTCGCAACACTCCACTCGCAACAGGCGCCGCTCCACGTACAACACGCACCGCTCCACTCACAACACGCACCGCTCCACGTACAACACGCACCTCTCCACGTACAACACGCACCGCTCCACTCACAACACGCACCGCTCCACTCACAACACGCACCGCTCCACTCACAACACGGTCCGCTCCACTCACAACACGCACCGCTCCACTCACAACACGCACCGCTCCACTCGCAACACGCACCGCTCCACTCGCAACACGCACCGCTCCACTCGCAACACGCACCGCTCCACTCGCAACACTCCACTCGCAACAGGCGCCGCTCCACGTACAACACGCACCGCTCCACTCACAACACGCACCGCTCCACGTACAACACGCACCTCTCCACGTACAACACGCACCGCTCCACTCACAACACGCACCGCTCCACTCGCAACACGCACCGCTCCACTCGCAACACGCACCGCTCCACTCGCAACACGCACCGCTCCACTCGCAACACGCACCGCTCCACTCGCAACACGCACCGCTCCACTCCCAACACGGTCCGCTCCACTCACAACACGCACCGCTCCACTCACAACACGCACCGCTCCACTCACAACACGCACCGCTCCACTCACAACACGCACCGCTCCACTCACAACACGCACCTCTCCACGTACAACATGCACCTCTCCACTCACAACACGCACTGCTCCACTCACAACACGCACCACTCCACATACACACACACCGCTCCACATACAACACACCCCGCTCCACATACACACGCACCGCTCCACTCATAACACGCACCGCCCCACGAACAACACGCATCGCCCCATGAACAACACCCACCTTCTTCTTCTTAGGCAGTCCCTCGGAAACGAGGATGACTTGCTTCCACATTAAAAATGAGTTTGCAGGTGACTGATGAGTCCAATGCGGGACCTACAGTCTCTGTCACAGGTGGGGCAGACGGTGGTTGAAGGGGCAGGTGGGTGGGGTGCTTGGGTTGACGGGCGCTCCTTGCGCTGCCTGTGCTTGGCTTCCGCTTGCTCCCGGCGAAGAGACTCGAGATGTTCGGCGCCTTCCCGGATGCTTCTCCTCCGCTTTGTGCGGTCTTGGGCCAGCGATTCCCAGGTGTTGGTGGGGATGTTGCACTTTTTCAAGGAGGCTTTGAGGGTGTCCTTGAAGCATTTCCTCTGCCCACCTAGGGCTCTCTTGCCGTGCTGGAGCTCCGAGTAGAGCGCTTGTTTTGGGAGTCTCGTATCGGGCATGCGGACAATGTGACCCGTCCATCGGAGCTGATTGAGCGTGGTCAAAGCTTCGATGCTGGGGATGTTGGCCTGAGCAAGAACACTGACGTTGGTGCGCCTACCCTGCCAATGGATTTGCAGGATCTTGCGGAGGCAGCATTGGTGGTACCTCTCCAATGCTTTGAGGTGCCTGCTGTACATGGTCCATGTCTCTGAGGCATACAGCAGGGCGGGTATCACTGCTGCTCTGTAGACCATGTGCTTAGTGCCAGGTTTGAGGCACTGGTCTTCAAACACTCTCTTCCTCAGGCGACCGAAGGCTGCACTGGCACACTGAAGGCAGTGTTGGACTTCGTCGTCGACGTCTGCCCTTGTTGACACTAGGCTCCCGAGGTATGGAAAGTGGTCCACGTTGTCCAAGGCCTTGTTGTGGATTTTGATAATCGGGGGGCAGCTCTATGTGGTGGGGACAGATTGGTAGCGGACCTTTGTCTTACAGATGTTTAGTGTAAGGCCCATGCTCTCGTACGCTTCGGTGAAGGTGTTGACGATGGTTTGGAGTTCGACCTCCGAGTGAGCGCAGACGCAAGCATCGTCTGCATACTGTAATTCGATGACAGAGGATGGGACGACCTTGGATCTGGACTGGAGGTGACGGAGGTTGAACAGTTTCCCGTTTGTTCTGTAAGTTAGCTCCACTCCAGTGGCGAGCTTACCAAGGGTGAGATGGAGCATTGCAGCAAGGAAGATCGAGAAGAGCGTTGGTGCGATGACACAGCCTTGCTTGACCCCGGTTCGTACGTGAATTGGGTCTGTGGTGGAACCGTTGGTCAGGATCACAGCTTGCATGTCGTACCACTCCACGTACAACACGCACAATTCCACGAACACACACCACTCACAACACGCACCGCTCCACTCACAACACGCACCGCTCCACTCACAACACGCACCGCTCCACGTACAACACGCACCGCTCCACGTAGAACACGCACCGCTCCTCACAACACGCACCGCTCCACTCACGACACGCACCGCTCCATGTACAACACGCACTGCTCCACTCGCAGCACGCACTGCGCTAGGTACAACATGCACCGCTCCACATACATCACGCACCTCTCCACATACAACACGCACCGCTCCACGTACACCACGCACCGCTCCACTCACAACACACACCGCTCCACGTCCAACACGCACCGCTGCACTCGCATCACGCACTGCTCCACTCGCAACACGCACCGCTCCAGGTACAACACGCACCGCCCCACGTACATCACACACCGCCCCACGTATATCACGCACCTCTCCACTAACAACACGCACCTCTCCACGCACAACACGCACCGCACCACGTAGAACACGCACCGCTCCACTCACAACACGCACCTCTCCACGTTCAACACACACCGCCCCACGTACATCACGCACCGCTCCACGTACAACACACACCGCCCCACGTATATCACGCACCTCTCCACGCACAACACGCACCTCTCCACGTACAACACGCACCGCTCCACTCGCAACATGCACCGCTCCACTCACAACACGCACCGCTCCACGTACAACACGCACCGCACCACTCACATCACGCACCGCACCACTCACATCACGCACCGCACCACTCACATCACGCACCACTCCACGTACAACAGGCACGGCTCCACTCGCAACAGGCACCGCTCCACTCGCAACAGGCACCGCTCCACGTACACACGCACCGCACCACTCGCAACAGGCACCGCTCCACGTACAACACGCGCCGCTCCACTCGCAACACGCGCCGCTCCACTCGCAACAGGCGCCGCTCCACGTACAACACGCGCCGCTCCACGTACAACACGCGCCGCTCCACATACACACGCACTGTTCCACGCACAACACGCCCCGCTCCACATACACATGCACCTCTCCACTCACAACACGCCCCGCTCCACATACACACGCACCTCTCCACGTACAACACGCACCGCTCCACTCGCAACACGCACCGCTCCACATACACACGCACCGCTCCACATACAACACGCACCGCCCCACTCACAACGCGCACCGCTCCACGTACAACGTGCACCGCTCCACTCGCAACAGGCACCGCTCCACTCGCAACAGGCACCGCTCCACTCGCAACAGGCACCGCTCCACTCGCAACACGCACCGCTCCACTGGCAACACGCAACGCTCCACTCGCAACACGCACCGCTCCACGTACAACACGCACCGCTCCACTCACAACACGCACCGCTCCACGTACAACACGCACCGCTCCACTCGCAACACGCACCGCTCCACGTGCAACACGCACCGCTCCACGTGCAACACGCACCGCTCCACGTACATCATGCACCGCTCCACTAACACGCACCGCTCCACGTACAACACGCACCGTTCCACTCGCAACACGCACCGCTCCACTCACAACACGCACCGCTCCACGTACAACGCGCACCGCCCCACGTACAACACGCACCGCCCCACTCGCAACACGCACCGCCCCACTCGCAACGCGCACCGCTCCACTCGCAACACGCACCGCTCCACTCGCAACACGCACCGCTCCACATATAACACGCACCGCTCCACTCGCAACACACACCGCTCCACTCGCAACACGCACCGCTCCACGTACAACACGCACCGCTCCACTCGCAACACGCACTGCTCCACGTACAACGCGCACCGCTCCACATGCACACGCACCTCTCCACGTACAACACGCACCGCTCCACTCACAACACGCACCGCTCCTCGCAGCTCCACTCGCAACACGCACTGCTCCACATACACACGCACCTCTCCACATACAACACGCACCTCTCCACATGCAACACGCACCGCTCCACTCGCAACACGCACCGCTCCACTCGCAACACGCACCGCTCCACCCGCAACACGCACCGCTCCACCCGCAACACGCACCGCTCCACTCGCAACACGCACCGCCCCACTCACAACGCGCACCGCTCCACGTACAACGCGCACCGCTCCACGTACAACGCGCACCGCTCCACGCACAACCTGCGCCGCTCCACATACACACGCACTGCTCCACGCACAACACGCCCCGCTCCACATACACACGCACCTCTCCACGTACAACGCGCACCGCTCCACGTACGACGCGGACCGCTCCACGTACAACACGCACCGCTCCACTCACAACACGCACCGCTCCACTCACAACACGCACCGCTCCACTCACGACACGCACCGCTCCACGTACAACACGCACCGCTCCACTCGCAACAGGCACCGCTCCACTCGCATCACGCACCGCTCCACGCACAACACGCCCCGCTCCACATACACATGCACCTCTCCACTCACAACACGCCCCGCTCCACATACACACGCACCGCTCCACGTACAACACGCACCGCTCCACTGGCAACACGCACCGCTCCACGTACAACACGCACCGCTCCACGTACAACACGCACCGCTCCACTCGCAACACGCACCGCTCCACGTACAACACGCACCGCTCCACTCGCAACACGCACCGCTCCACTCGCAACACGCACCGCTCCACTCGCAACACGCACCGCTCCACGTATGACACGCACCGACCCACGTACAACACGCACCGCTCCACTCGCAACACGCACCGCTCCACTCGCAACACGCACCGCTCCACTCGCAACACGCACCGCTCCACTCGCAACGCTCCTCGTACAACACGCACCGCTCCACTCGCAACACGCACCGCTCCACTCGCAACACGCACCGCTCCTCGTACAACACGCACCACTCCACTCGCAACACGCACCGCTCCATTCGCAACGCGCACCGCTCCACTCGCAACGCGCACCGCTCCACTCGCAACGCGCACCGCTCCACGTGCAACGCGCACCGCTCCACGTGCAACGCGCACCGCTCCACGTGCAACGCGCACCGCTCCACGTACAACGCGCACCTCTCCACTCACAACACGCACCGCTCCACTCACAACACGCACCGCTCCACGTACAACACGCACCGCTCCACTCGCAACACGTACCGCTCCACTCGCAACACGCACCGCTCCACGTACAACACGCACCGCTCCACTCGCAACACGCACCGCTCCACATACACACGCACCTCTCCACGTACAACACGTACCGCTCCACTGGCAACACGCACCGCTCCACTGGTAACACGCACCGCTCCACTGGCAACACACACCGCTCCACGCACAACACGCCCCGCTCCACATACACACGCACCGCTACACTCACAACACGCACCTCTCCACGTACAACGCACACCGCTCCACGTACAACGCGCACCGCTCCACTCGCAACGCGCACCGCTCCACGTACAACGCGCACCGCTCCACGTACAACGCGCACCGCTCCACTCGCAACGCGCACCGCTCCACGTGCAACGCGCACCGCTCCACGTACAACGCGCACCGCTCCACGTACAAGACGCACCTCTCCACTCACAACACGCACCGCTCCACTCACAACACGCACCGCTCCACGTACAACACGCACCGCTCCACTCGCAACGCTTCACTCGCAACACGCACCGCTCCACGTACAACACGCACCGCTCCACTCGCAACACGCACCGCCCCACTCGCAACACGCACCGCCCCACGTACAACACTCAGCGCCCCACTCACAAAGCGCACCGCTCCACATACAACACGCACCGCTCCACATACAACACGCACCTCTCCACATGCAACACGCAACGCTCCGCTCGCAACACGCACCGCTCCGCTCGCAACACGCACCGCTCCACTCGCAACACGCACCGCTCCACTCGCAACACGCAGCGCTCCACGTACACACGCACCGCTCCACTCGCAACACGCGCCGCTACACTCGCAACACGCGCCGCTCCACTCGCAACATGCGCCGCTCCACATACACACGCACTGCTCCACGCACAACACGCCCCGCTCCACATACACATGCACCTCTCCACTCACAACACACCCCGCTCCACATACACACGCACCGCTCCACGTACGACGCGCACCGCTCCACTCACAACACGCACCGCTCCACGTACAACATGCACCGCTCCACTCGCAACACGCACCGCTCCACTCGCAACACGCACCGCTCCACTGGCAACGCGCACCGCTCCACTCGCAACGCGCACCGCTCCACGTACAACGCGCACCGCTCCACTCGCAACACGCATCCCTCCACGTATAACACGCACCGCCCCACGTACAACACTCACCGCCCCACTCACAACGCGCACCTCTCCACTCGCAACACGCACCGCTCCACTCACAACACGCACCGCTCCACGTACAACACGCACCGCTCCACTCGCAACACGTACCGCTCCACTCGCAACACGCACCGCTCCACGTACAACACGCGCCGCTCCACTCGCAACACGCACCGCTCCACATACACACGCACCTCTCCACGTACAACACGTACCGCTCCACTGGCAACACGCACCGCTCCACTGGTAACACGCACCGCTCCACTGGCAACACACACCGCTCCACGCACAACACGCCCCGCTCCACATACACACGCACCGCTACACTCACAACACGCACCTCTCCACGTACAACGCACACCGCTCCACGTACAACGCGCACCGCTCCACTCGCAACGCACACCGCTTCACTCGCAACGCGCACCGCTCCACGTGCAACGCGCACCGCTCCACGTACAACGCGCACCGCTCCACATACAAGACGCACCTCTCCACTCACAACACGCACCGCTCCACTCACAACACGCACCGCTCCACGTACAACACGCACCGCTCCACTCGCAACACGCACCGCTCCACGTACAACACGCACCGCCCCACTCGCAACACGCACCGCCCCACGTACAACTCAGCGCCCCACTCACAAAGCGCACCGCTCCACGTACAACGCGCACCGCTCCACATACAACACGCACCGCTCCACATACAACACGCACCTCTCCACATGCAACACGCAACGTTCCGCTCGCAACACGCACCGCTCCGCTCGCAACACGCACCGCTCCGCTCGCAACACGCACCGCTCCACTCGCAACACGCAGCGCTCCACGTACACACGCACCGCTCCACTCACAACACGCACCGCTCCACTCGCAACACGCGCCGCTACACTCGCAATACGCGCCGCTCCACTCGCAACATGCGTAGCTCCACATACGCACGCACTGCTCCACGCACAACACGCCCCGCTCCACATACACATGCACCTCTCCACTCACAACACACCCCGCTCCACATACACACGCACCGCTCCACGTACGACGCGCACCGCTCCACTCACAACACGCACCGCTCCACGTACAACATGCACCGCTCCACTGGCAACACGCACCGCTCCACTGGCAACACGCACCACTCCACTGGCAACACGCACCGCTCCACTCGCAACACGCACCGCTCCACGTACAACGCGCACCGCTCCACTCGCAACACGCACCGCTCCACTCGCAACACGCATCCCTCCACGTATAACACGCACCGCCCCACGTACAACACTCACCGCCCCACTCACAACGCGCACCGCTCCACTCGCAACACGCACCTCTCCACTCGCAACACGCACCGCTCCACGTACAACACGCACCGCTCCAGTCACAACACGCACCGCTCCACGTATAACACGCACCGCCCCACGTACAACACACACCGCCCCACTCACAACGCGCACCACTCCACGTACAACGCGCACCGCTCCACTCACAACATGCACCGCTCCACTCGCAACACGCACCGCTCCACATACACACGCACCTCTCCACGTACAACACGCACCGCTCCACTCGCAACACGCACCGCTCCACATACACACGCACCGCTCCACATACAACACGCACCGCCCCACTCACAACGCGCACCGCTCCACGTACAACGCGCACCGCTCCACTCGCAACAGGCACCGCTCCACTCGCAACAGGCACCGCTCCACTCGCAACACGCACCGCTCCACTCGCAACACGCACCGCTCCACGTGCAACACGCACCGCTCCACGTACATCATGCACCGCTCCACTAACACGCACCGCTCCACGTACAACACGCACCGCTCCACGTACAACACGCACCATTCCACTCGCAACACGCACCGCTCCACTCACAACACGCACCGCTCCACGTACAACGCGCACCGCCCCACGTACAACACGCACCGCCCCACTCGCAACGCGCACCGCTCCACTCGCAACACGCACCGCTCCACGCACCGCTCCACTCGCAACACGCACCGCTCCACATATAACACGCACCGCTGCACTCGCAACACGCACCGCTCCACTCGCAACACGCACCGCTCCACGTACAACACGCACCGCTCCACGTACAACACGCACCGCTCCACGTACAACACGCACCGCTCCACTCGCAACGCGCACTGCTCCACGCACAATGCGCACCGCTCCACATACAACGCGCACCGCTCCACTCGCAACACGCGCCGCTCCACATACACACGCACCTCTCCACGTACAACACGCACCGCTCCTCGCAGCTCCACTCGCAACACGCACTGCTCCACATACACACGCACCTCTCCACATACAACACGCACCTCTCCACATGCAACACGCACCGCTCCACTCGCACCACGCACCGCTCCACTCGCAACACGCACCGCTCCACTCGCAACACGCACCGCTCCACTCACAACACGCACCGCTCCACTCGCAACACGCACCGCCCCACTCACAACGCGCACCGCTCCACGTACAACGCGCACCGCTCCACGTACAACGCGCACCGCTCCACGCACAACCTGCGCCGCTCCACATACACACGCACTGCTCCACGCACAACACGCCCCGCTCCACATACATACGCACCTCTCCACGTACAACGCGCACCGCTCCACGTACGACGCGCACCGCTCCACTCACAACACGCACCGCTCCACTCACGACACGCACCGCTCCACGTACAACACGCACCGCTCCACTCGCAACAGGCACCGCTCCACTCGCAACGCGCACCGCTCCACGCACAACACGCCCCGCTCCACAGACACATGCACCTCTCCACTCACAACACGCCCCGCTCCACATACACACGCACCGCTCCACGTACAACATGCACCGCTCCACTGGCAACACGCACCGCTCCACGTACAACACGCACCGCTCCACGTACAACACGCACCGCTCCACTCGCAACACGCACCGCTCCACTCGCAACACGCACCGCTCCACTCGCAACACGCACCGCTCCACTCGCAACACGCACCGCTCCACATACAACACACACCGCTCCACTCACAACAGGCACCGCCCCACGTACACACGCACCGCTCCACGTACAACACGCACCGCTCCACTCGCAACACGCACCGCTCCACGTGCAACGCGCACCGCTCCACGTGCAACGCTCCACGTACAATGCGCACCGCCCCACGTACAACATGCGCCGCTCCACGTACACACGCACTGCTCCACGCACAACATGCCCCACACGCCCCGCTCCACATACACATGCACCTCTCCACTCACAACACGCCCCGCTCCACATACACACGCACCGCTCCACTCACAACACGCACCTCTCCACGTATAACACGCACCGCCCCACGTACAACACGCACCGCTCCACGTACAACACGCACCGCTCCACTCGCAACACGCACCGCTCCACGTACAACACGCACCGCTCCACTCGCAACACGCACCGCTCCACTCGCAACACGCACCGCTCCACTCGCAACACGCACCGCTCCACGTATGACACGCACCGACCCACGTACAACACGCACCGCTCCACTCGCAACACGCACCGCTCCACTCGCAACACGCACCGCTCCACTCGCAACACGCACCGCTCCACTCGCAACGCTCCTCGTACAACACGCACCGCTCCACTCGCAACACGCACCGCTCCACTCGCAACACGCACCGCTCCTCGTACAACACGCACCACTCCACTCGCAACACGCACCGCTCCATTCGCAACGCGCACCGCTCCACTCGCAACGCGCACCGCTCCACTCGCAACGCGCACCGCTCCACGTGCAACGCGCACCGCTCCACGTGCAACGCGCACCGCTCCACGTGCAACGCGCACCGCTCCACGTACAACGCGCACCTCTCCACTCACAACACGCACCGCTCCACTCACAACACGCACCGCTCCACGTACAACACGCACCGCTCCACTCGCAACACGTACCGCTCCACTCGCAACACGCACCGCTCCACGTACAACACGCACCGCTCCACTCGCAACACGCACCGCTCCACATACACACGCACCTCTCCACGTACAACACGTACCGCTCCACTGGCAACACGCACCGCTCCACTGGTAACACGCACCGCTCCACTGGCAACACACACCGCTCCACGCACAACACGCCCCGCTCCACATACACACGCACCGCTACACTCACAACACGCACCTCTCCACGTACAACGCACACCGCTCCACGTACAACGCGCACCGCTCCACTCGCAACGCGCACCGCTCCACGTACAACGCGCACCGCTCCACGTACAACGCGCACCGCTCCACTCGCAACGCGCACTGCTCCACGTGCAACGCGCACCGCTCCACGTACAACGCGCACCGCTCCACGTACAAGACGCACCTCTCCACTCACAACACGCACCGCTCCACTCACAACACGCACCGCTCCACGTACAACACGCACCGCTCCACTCGCAACGCTTCACTCGCAACACGCACCGCTCCACGTACAACACGCACCGCTCCACTCGCAACACGCACCGCCCCACTCGCAACACGCACCGCCCCACGTACAACACTCAGCGCCCCACTCACAAAGCGCACCGCTCCACATACAACACGCACCGCTCCACATACAACACGCACCTCTCCACATGCAACACGCAACGCTCCGCTCGCAACACGCACCGCTCCGCTCGCAACACGCACCGCTCCACTCGCAACACGCACCGCTCCACTCGCAACACGCAGCGCTCCACGTACACACGCACCGCTCCACTCGCAACACGCGCCGCTACACTCGCAACACGCGCCGCTCCACTCGCAACATGCGCCGCTCCACATACACACGCACTGCTCCACGCACAACACGCCCCGCTCCACATACACATGCACCTCTCCACTCACAACACACCCCGCTCCACATACACACGCACCGCTCCACGTACGACGCGCACCGCTCCACTCACAACACGCACCGCTCCACGTACAACATGCACCGCTCCACTCGCAACACGCACCGCTCCACTCGCAACACGCACCGCTCCACTGGCAACGCGCACCGCTCCACTCGCAACGCGCACCGCTCCACGTACAACGCGCACCGCTCCACTCGCAACACGCATCCCTCCACGTATAACACGCACCGCCCCACGTACAACACTCACCGCCCCACTCACAACGCGCACCTCTCCACTCGCAACACGCACCGCTCCACTCACAACACGCACCGCTCCACGTACAACACGCACCGCTCCACTCGCAACACGTACCGCTCCACTCGCAACACGCACCGCTCCACGTACAACACGCGCCGCTCCACTCGCAACACGCACCGCTCCACATACACACGCACCTCTCCACGTACAACACGTACCGCTCCACTGGCAACACGCACCGCTCCACTGGTAACACGCACCGCTCCACTGGCAACACACACCGCTCCACGCACAACACGCCCCGCTCCACATACACACGCACCGCTACACTCACAACACGCACCTCTCCACGTACAACGCACACCGCTCCACGTACAACGCGCACCGCTCCACTCGCAACGCACACCGCTTCACTCGCAACGCGCACCGCTCCACGTACAACGCGCACCGCACCACGTACAACGCGCACCGCTCCACTCGCAACGCGCACCGCTCCACGTGCAACGCGCACCGCTCCACGTACAACGCGCACCGCTCCACATACAAGACGCACCTCTCCACTCACAACACGCACCGCTCCACTCACAACACGCACCGCTCCACGTACAACACGCACCGCTCCACTCGCAACACGCACCGCTCCACGTACAACACGCACCGCCCCACTCGCAACACGCACCGCCCCACGTACAACTCAGCGCCCCACTCACAAAGCGCACCGCTCCACGTACAACGCGCACCGCTCCACATACAACACGCACCGCTCCACATACAACACGCACCTCTCCACATGCAACACGCAACGTTCCGCTCGCAACACGCACCGCTCCGCTCGCAACACGCACCGCTCCGCTCGCAACACGCACCGCTCCACTCGCAACACGCAGCGCTCCACGTACACACGCACCGCTCCACTCACAACACGCACCGCTCCACTCGCAACACGCGCCGCTACACTCGCAATACGCGCCGCTCCACTCGCAACATGCGTAGCTCCACATACGCACGCACTGCTCCACGCACAACACGCCCCGCTCCACATACACATGCACCTCTCCACTCACAACACACCCCGCTCCACATACACACGCACCGCTCCACGTACGACGCGCACCGCTCCACTCACAACACGCACCGCTCCACGTACAACATGCACCGCTCCACTGGCAACACGCACCGGTCCACTGGCAACACGCACCACTCCACTGGCAACACGCACCGCTCCACTCGCAACACGCACCGCTCCACGTACAACGCGCACCGCTCCACTCGCAACACGCACCGCTCCACTCGCAACACGCATCCCTCCACGTATAACACGCACCGCCCCACGTACAACACTCACCGCCCCACTCACAACGCGCACCGCTCCACTCGCAACACGCACCTCTCCACTCGCAACACGCACCGCTCCACGTACAACACGCACCGCTCCAGTCACAACACGCACCGCTCCACGTATAACACGCACCGCCCCACGTACAACACACACCGCCCCACTCACAACGCGCACCACTCCACGTACAACGCGCACCGCTCCACTCACAACATGCACCGCTCCACTCGCAACACGCACCGCTCCACATACACACGCACCTCTCCACGTACAACACGCACCGCTCCACTCGCAACACGCACCGCTCCACATACACACGCACCGCTCCACATACAACACGCACCGCCCCACTCACAACGCGCACCGCTCCACGTACAACGCGCACCGCTCCACTCGCAACAGGCACCGCTCCACTCGCAACAGGCACCGCTCCACTCGCAACACGCACCGCTCCACTCGCAACACGCACCGCTCCACGTGCAACACGCACCGCTCCACGTACATCATGCACCGCTCCACTAACACGCACCGCTCCACGTACAACACGCACCGCTCCACGTACAACACGCACCATTCCACTCGCAACACGCACCGCTCCACTCACAACACGCACCGCTCCACGTACAACGCGCACCGCCCCACGTACAACACGCACCGCCCCACTCGCAACGCGCACCGCTCCACTCGCAACACGCACCGCTCCACGCACCGCTCCACTCGCAACACGCACCGCTCCACATATAACACGCACCGCTGCACTCGCAACACGCACCGCTCCACTCGCAACACGCACCGCTCCACGTACAACACGCACCGCTCCACGTACAACACGCACCGCTCCACGTACAACACGCACCGCTCCACTCGCAACGCGCACTGCTCCACGCACAATGCGCACCGCTCCACATACAACGCGCACCGCTCCACTCGCAACACGCGCCGCTCCACATACACACGCACCTCTCCACGTACAACACGCACCGCTCCTCGCAGCTCCACTCGCAACACGCACTGCTCCACATACACACGCACCTCTCCACATACAACACGCACCTCTCCACATGCAACACGCACCGCTCCACTCGCACCACGCACCGCTCCACTCGCAACACGCACCGCTCCACTCGCAACACGCACCGCTCCACTCACAACACGCACCGCTCCACTCGCAACACGCACCGCCCCACTCACAACGCGCACCGCTCCACGTACAACGCGCACCGCTCCACGTACAACGCGCACCGCTCCACGCACAACCTGCGCCGCTCCACATACACACGCACTGCTCCACGCACAACACGCCCCGCTCCACATACATACGCACCTCTCCACGTACAACGCGCACCGCTCCACGTACGACGCGCACCGCTCCACTCACAACACGCACCGCTCCACTCACGACACGCACCGCTCCACGTACAACACGCACCGCTCCACTCGCAACAGGCACCGCTCCACTCGCAACGCGCACCGCTCCACGCACAACACGCCCCGCTCCACAGACACATGCACCTCTCCACTCACAACACGCCCCGCTCCACATACACACGCACCGCTCCACGTACAACATGCACCGCTCCACTGGCAACACGCACCGCTCCACGTACAACACGCACCGCTCCACGTACAACACGCACCGCTCCACTCGCAACACGCACCGCTCCACTCGCAACACGCACCGCTCCACTCGCAACACGCACCGCTCCACATACAACACACACCGCTCCACTCACAACAGGCACCGCCCCACGTACACACGCACCGCTCCACGTACAACACGCACCGCTCCACGTGCAACGCGCACCGCTCCACGTGCAACGCTCCACGTACAATGCGCACCGCCCCACGTACAACATGCGCCGCTCCACGTACACACGCACTGCTCCACGCACAACATGCCCCACACGCCCCGCTCCACATACACATGCACCTCTCCACTCACAACACGCCCCGCTCCACATACACACGCACCGCTCCACTCACAACACGCACCTCTCCACGTATAACACGCACCGCCCCACGTACAACACGCACCGCTCCACTCACAACACGCCCCGCTCCACATAAACACGCACCTCTCCACGTATAACACGCACCGCCCCACGTACAACACGCACCGCTCCACTCACAACACGCCCCGCTCCACATACACACGCACCTCTCCACGTACAACGCGCACCGCTCCACTCGCAACACGCACCGCTCCACTCGCAACACGCACCGCTCCACTCACAAAACGCACCGCTCCACGTACAACACGCACCGCTCCACTCACAACACACCCCGCTCCACATACACACGCACCGCTCCACTCACAACACGCACCTCTCCACGTATAACACGCACCGCCCCACGTACAACACGCACCGCTCCACTCACAACACGCACTGCTCCACATACACACGCACCTCTCCACGTACAACGCGCACCGCTCCACTCGCAACACGCACCGCTCCACTCGCAACACGCACCGCTCCACTCACAAAACGCACCGCCCCACGTACAACACGCACCGCTCCACTCACAACACGCCCCGCTCCACATACACACGCACCTCTCCACGTACAACGCGCACCGCTCCACTCGCAACACGCACCGCCCCACTCGCAACACGCACCGCTCCACTCACAAAATGCCCCGCTCCACATACACACGCACCTCTCCACGTACAACACGCACCGCTCCACTCGCAACAGGCGCCGCTCCACTCGCAACACGCGCCGCTACACTCGCAGCTACACTCGCAACACGCGCCGCTCCACGCACATGCGCCGCTCCACGTACACACGCACTGCTCCACGCACAACACGCCCCGCTCCACATACACATGCACCTCTCCACGTACAACACGCACCGCTCCACGTACAACGCGCACCGCTCCACGTACGACGTGCACCGCTCCACTCACAACACGCACCGCTCCTCGAACAACACGTACCGCTCCACTCACAACACGCACCGCTCCACATACACACGCACCTCTCCACGTACAACACGCACCGCTCCACTGGCAACACGCACCGCTCCACTCGCAACACGCACCGCTCCACTGGCAACACGCACCACTCCACTCGCAACGCTCCACTCGCAACACGCACCGCTCCACTCGCAACACGCACCGCTCCACTCGCAACACTCCACTCGCAACACGCACCGCTCCACTCGCAACACGCACCGCTCCAGTCACAACACGCACCGCCCCACGTACAACACGCACCGCCCCACTCACAACGCGCACCGCTCCACGTACAACGCGCACCGCTCCACGTACAACACGCACCGCTCCACGTCCAACACGCACCGCCCCACTCACAACACGCACCTCCCCACATGCAACACGCACCGCTCCACTCGCAACACGCACCGCTCCACGTATAACACGCACCGCCCCACGTACAACACGCACCGCTCCACTAACACGCACCTCTCCACGTACAACACGCTCCGCTCCACTCGCAACACGTACCGCTCCACGTATAACACGCACCGCCCCACGTACAACACGCACCGCCCCACTAACAACACGCACCGCTCCACTCACAACACGCACCGCTCCACTCACAACACGCACCGCTCCACTCGCAACACGCACCGCTCCACTCGCAACACGCACCGCTCGTCACAACACGCACCGCTCCAGTCACAACACGCACCGCTCCAGTCACAACACGCACCGCTCCACGTATAACACGCACCGCCCCACGTACAACACACACCGCCCCACTCACAACACGCACCGCTCCACGTATAACACGCACCGCCCCACGTACAACACACACCGCCCTACTCACAACACGCACCGCTCCACGTACAACATGCACCTCTCCACATGCAACACGCACCGCTCCACTCACAAAACGCACCGCTCCACGTACAACACGCACCGCTCCACTCGCAACAGGCGCCGCTCCACTCGCAACACGCGCCGCTCCACTCGCAACACGCGCCGCTACACTCGCAACACGCGCCGCTACACTCTCAACACGTGCCGCTACACTCGCAACACGCGCCGCTACACTCGCAACACGCGCCGCTCCACGCACAACATGCACCGCTCCACGTACACACGCACTGCTCCACGCACAACACGCCCCGCTCCACATACACACGCACCTCTCCACGTACAACGCGCACCGCTCCACGTACGATGCGCACCGCTCCACTCACAACACGCACCTCTCCACGTACAACACGCACCGCTCCACTCGCAACACACACCGCTCCACATACACACGCACCTCTCCACGTACAACACGCACCGCTCCACTCGCAACACGCACCGCTCCTCGTATAACACACACCGCCCCACGTACAACACACACCGCCCCACTCACAACACGCACCTCTCCACATGCAACACGCACCGCTACACTCGCAACACGCACCGCTCCACTCGCAACACGCACCGCTCCACGTACACACGCACCGCTCCACGTACAACACGCACCGCTCCACGTACAACACGCACCGCTCCACTCGCAACACGCACCGCTCCACGTATAACACGCACTGCCCCACGTACAACACGCACCGCTCCACTCACAACACGCCCCGCTCCACATACACACGCACCTCTCCACGTAGAACACGCTCCGCTCCACATACACACGCACCTCTCCACGTACAACACGCACCGTTCCACTAACACGCACCTCTCCACGTACAACACGCTCCGCTCCACTCACAACACGCACCGCTCCACTCGCAACACGCACCGCTCCAGTCACAACACGCACCGCTCCACGTATAACACGCACCGCCCCATGTACAACACACACCGCCCCACTCACAACGCGCACCGCTCCACGTACAACACTCACCGCTCCACGTCCAACACGCACCGCTCCACTTACAACACGCACCTCTCCACATGCAACACGCACCGCTCCACGTACACACGCACCGCTCCACTCACAAAACGCACCGCTCCACGTACAACACGCACCGCTCCACTCACAACACACCCCGCTCCACATACACACGCACCTCTCCACGTACAACGCGCACCGCTGCACGTACAACACGCACCGCTCCACTCGCAACAGGCGCCGCTCCACTCGCAGCTACACTCGCAACACGCGCCGCTCCACGCACATGCGCCGCTCCACGTACACACGCACTGCTCCACGCACAACACGCCCCGCTCCACATACACATGCACCTCTCCACGTACAACACGCACCGCTCCACGTACAACGCGCACCGCTCCACGTACGACGTGCACCGCTCCACTCACAACACGCACCGCTCCTCGCACAACACGTACCGCTCCACTCGCAACACGCACCGCTCCACATACACACGCACCTCTCCACGTACAACACGCACCGCTCCACTCGCAACACGCACCGCTCCACTCGCAACACGCACCGCTCCACGTATAACACGCACCGCCCCACGTACAACACACACCGCCCCACTCACAACACGCACCGCTCCACGTACAACATGCACCTCTCCACATGCAACACGCACCGCTCCACTCACAACACGCACCGCTCCACGTACACACGCACCGCTCCACTCGCAACAGGCGCCGCTCCACTCGCAACAGGCGCCGCTCCACTCGCAACACGCACCGCTCCACTCGCAACAGGCGCCGCTCCACTCGCAACAGGCGCCGCTCCACTCGCAACACGCGCCGCTACACTCGCAACACGCGCCGCTACACTCGCAACACGCGCCGCTCCACGCACAACATGCGCCGCTCCACGTACACACGCATTGCTCCACGCACAACACGCCCCGCTCCACATACACATGCACCTCTCCACGTACAACGCGCACCGCTCCACGTACAACGCGCACCGCTCCACTCACAACACGCACCGCTCCACGTACAACACGCACCGCTCCACTCACAACACGCACCTCTCCACGTACAACACGCACCGCTCCACTAACACGCACCGCTCCTCGCACAACACGTACCGCTCCACTCGCAACACGCACCGCTCCACATACACACGCACCTCTCCACGTACAACACGCACCGCTCCACTCGCAACACGCACCGCTCCACTCGCAACACGCACCGCTCCACTCGCAACACGCACCGCTCGTCACAACACGCACCGCTCCAGTCACAACACGCACCGCTCCAGTCACAACACGCACCGCTCCACATATAACACGCACCGCCCCACGTACAACACACACCGCCCCACTCACAACACGCACCGCTCCACGTATAACACGCACCGCCCCACGTACAACACACACCGCCCTACTCACAACACGCACCGCTCCACGTACAACATGCACCTCTCCACATGCAACACGCACCGCTCCACTCACAAAACGCACCGCTCCACGTACAACACGCACCGCTCCACTCGCAACAGGCGCCGCTCCACTCGCAACACGCGCCGCTCCACTCGCAACACGCGCCGCTACACTCGCAACACGCGCCGCTACACTCTCAACACGTGCCGCTACACTCGCAACACGCGCCGCTACACTCGCAACACGCGCCGCTCCACGCACAACATGCACCGCTCCACGTACACACGCACTGCTCCACGCACAACACGCCCCGCTCCACATACACACGCACCTCTCCACGTACAACGCGCACTGCTCCACGTACGATGCGCACCGCTCCACTCACAACACGCACCTCTCCACGTACAACACGCACCGCTCCACTCGCAACACACACCGCTCCACATACACACGCACCTCTCCACGTACAACACGCACCGCTCCACTCGCAACACGCACCCCTCCACTCGCAACACGCACCGCTCCACTCGCAACACGCACCGCTCCTCGTATAACACACACCGCCCCACGTACAACACACACCGCCCCACTCACAACACGCACCTCTCCACATGCAACACGCACCGCTACACTCGCAACACGCACCGCTCCACTCGCAACACGCACCGCTCCACGTACACACGCACCGCTCCACGTACAACACGCACCGCTCCACGTACAACACGCACCGCTCCACTCGCAACACGCACCGCTCCACGTATAACACGCACTGCCCCACGTACAACACGCACCGCTCCACTCACAACACGCCCCGCTCCACATACACACGCACCTCTCCACGTAGAACACGCTCCGCTCCACATACACACGCACCTCTCCACGTACAACACGCACCGTTCCACTAACACGCACCTCTCCACGTAGAACACACACCGCTCCACATACACACGCACCTCTCCACGTACAACACGCTCCGCTCCACTCACAACACGCACCGCTCCACTCGCAACACGCACCGCTCCAGTCACAACACGCACCGCTCCACGTATAACACGCACCGCCCCATGTACAACACACACCGCCCCACTCACAACGCGCACCGCTCCACGTACAACACTCACCGCTCCACGTCCAACACGCACCGCTCCACTTACAACACGCACCTCTCCACATGCAACACGCACCGCTCCACTCGCAACACGCACCGCTCCACGTACACACGCACCGCTCCACTCACAAAACGCACCGCTCCACGTACAACACGCACCGCTCCACTCACAACACACCCCGCTCCACATACACACGCACCTCTCCACGTACAACGCGCACCGCTGCACGTACAACACGCACCGCTCCACTCGCAACACGCGCCGCTCCACGCACATGCGCCGCTCCACGTACACACGCACTGCTCCACGCACAACACGCCCCGCTCCACATACACATGCACCTCTCCACGTACAACACGCACCGCTCCACGTACAACGCGCACCGCTCCACGTACGACGTGCACCGCTCCACTCACAACACGCACCGCTCCTCGCACAACACGTACCGCTCCACTCGCAACACGCACCGCTCCACATACACACGCACCTCTCCACGTACAACACGCACCGCTCCACTCGCAACACGCACCGCTCCACTCGCAACACGCACCGCTCCACGTATAACACGCACCGCCCCACGTACAACACACACCGCCCCACTCACAACACGCACCGCTCCACGTACAACATGCACCTCTCCACATGCAACACGCACCGCTCCACTCACAACACGCACCGCTCCACGTACACACGCACCGCTCCACTCGCAACAGGCGCCGCTCCACTCGCAACAGGCGCCGCTCCACTCGCAACACGCGCCGCTACACTCGCAACACGCGCCGCTACACTCGCAACACGCGCCGCTCCACGCACAACATGCGCCGCTCCACGTACACACGCATTGCTCCACGCACAACACGCCCCGCTCCACATACACATGCACCTCTCCACGTACAACGCGCACCGCTCCACGTACAACGCGCACCGCTCCACTCACAACACGCACCGCTCCACGTACAACACGCACCGCTCCACTCACAACACGCACCTCTCCACGTACAACACGCACCGCTCCACTAACACGCACCGCTCCTCGCACAACACGTACCGCTCCACTCGCAACACGCACCGCTCCACATACACACGCACCTCTCCACGTACAACACGCACCGCTCCACTCGCAACACGCACCGCTCCACTCGCAACACGCACCGCTCCACTCGCAACACGCACCGCTCCACATACAAACGCACCTCTCCACGTACAACACGCACCGCTCCACTCGCAACACGCACCGCTCCACTCGCAACACTCCACTCGCAACACGCACCGCTCCACTCGCAACGCTCCACTCGCAACACGCACCGCTCCACTCGCAACACACACCGCTCCACTCGCAACACGCACCGCTCCACTCGCAACACGCACCGCTCCACTCGCAACACGCACCGCTCCACTGGCAACACACACCACTCCACTCGCAACGCTCCACTCGCAACACGCACCGCTCCACTCGCAACACGCACCGCTCCAGTCACAACACGCACCGCTCCACGTATAACACGCACCGCCCCACGTACAACACACACCACCCCACTCACAACGCGCACCGCTCTACGTACAACGCGCACCGCTCCACGTACAACACGCACCGCTCCACGTCCAACACGCACCGCCCCACTCACAACACGCACCTCCCCACATGCAACACGCACCGCTCCACACGCAACACGCACCGCTCCACTCACAACACGCACCGCTCCACGTACTACGCGCACCGCTCCACGTACTACGCGCACCGCCCCACGTACAACATGCACCGCTCCACGTACAACACGCACCGCTCCACTCGCAACAAACACCGCTCCACATACACACGCACCTCTCCACGTACAACACGCACCGCTCCACTCACAACACGCACCGCTCCACATACACACGCACCTCTCCACGTACAACACGCACCGCTCCACTCACAACACGCACCGCTCCACTAACACGCACCGCTCCACCCGCAACACGCACCGCTCCACTCGCAACACGCACCGCTCCACTCGCAAAACGCACCGCTCCACTCGCAACACGCACCGCTCCAGTCACAACACGCACCGCTCCACGTATAACACGCACCGCCCCACGTACAACACACACCACCCCACTCACAACGCGCACCGCTCTACGTACAACGCGCACCGCTCCACGTACAACACGCACCGCTCCACGTCCAACACGCACCGCCCCACTCACAACACGCACCTCCCCACATGCAACACGCACCGCTCCACACGCAACACGCACCGCTCCACTCACAACACGCACCGCTCCACGTACTACGCGCACCGCTCCACGTACTACGCGCACCGCCCCACGTACAACATGCACCGCTCCACGTACAACACGCACCGCTCCACTCGCAACAAACACCGCTCCACATACACACGCACCTCTCCACGTACAACACGCACCGCTCCACTCACAACACGCACCGCTCCACATACACACGCACCTCTCCACGTACAACACGCACCGCTCCACTCACAACACGCACCGCTCCACTAACACGCACCGCTCCACCCGCAACACGCACCGCTCCACTCGCAACACGCACCGCTCCACTCGCAAAACGCACCGCTCCACTCGCAACACGCACCGCTCCAGTCGCAACACGCACCGCTCCAGTCGCAACATGCACCGCTCCTCGTATAACACACACCGCCCCCACGTACAACACGCACCGCCCCACTCACAACGCGCACCGCTCCACGTACAACGCGCACCGCTCCACGTACAACACGCACCGCTCCACGTCCAACACGCACAGCCCCACTCACAACACGCACCTCCCCACATGCAACACGCACCGCTCCACTCGCAACACGCACCGCTCCACGTACACACGCACCGCTCCACGTACAACACGCACCGCTCCATGTACAACACGCACCGCTCCACGTACAACACGCACCGCTCCACTCGCAACACGCACCGCTCCACTCGCAACACGCACCGCTCCACTCGCAACACGCACCGCTCCACTCGCAACACGCCCCGCTCCACATACACACGCACCTCTCCACGTATAACACGCACCGCCCCACGTACAACACGCACCGCTCCACTCACAACACGCCCCGCTCCACATACACACGCACCTCTCCACGTACAACACGCACCGCTCCACTAACATGCACCTCTCCACGTACAACACGCACCGCTCCAGTCACAACACGCACCGCTCCACGTATAACACGCACCGCCCCACGTACAACACGCACCGCCCCACTCACAACGCGCACCGCTCCACGTCCAACACGCACCGCTCCACGTACAACACGCACCGCTCCACGTCCAACACGCACCGCTCCACGTCCAACACGCACCGCTCCACTCACAACACGCACCGCTCCACTCACAACACGCACCGCTCCACTCGCAACACGCGCCGCTCCACGTACAACACGCACCGCTCCACGTACAACACGCACCGCTCCACTCGCAACAGGCGCCGCTCCACTCGCAACACGCACCGCTCCACGTACAACACGCGCCGCTACACTCGCAACACGCGCCGCTCCACACACATGCGCCGCTCCACATACACACGCACTGCTCCACGCACAACGCGCACCGCTCCACGTACGACGCGCACCGCTCCACTCACAACACGCACCGCTCCACGTACAACACGCACCGCTCCACTCACAACACGCACCGCTCCACTCACAACACGCACCGCTCCACGTACAACACGCACCGCTCCACGTACAACACGCACCGCTCCTCGCGCAACACACACCGCTCCACATACACACGCAGCTCTCCACGTACAACACGCACCGCTCCACTCACAACACGCACCGCTCCTCGCAGCTCCACTCGCAACACGCACTGCTCCACATACACACGCACCTCTCCACATACAACACGCACCTCTCCACATGCAACAGGCGTCGCTCCACTCGCAACACGCGCTGCTACACTCGCAACACGCGCCGCTACACTCGCAACACGCGCCGCTACACTCGCAACACGCGCCGCTCCACGCACAACATGCGCCGCTCCACGTACACACGCACTGCTCCACGCACAACACGCCCCGCTCCACATACACATGCACCTCTCCACGTACAACGCGCACCGCTCCACGTACAACGCGCACCGCTCCACGTACGACGCACACCGCTCCACTCACAACACGCACCGCTCCACTCACAACACGCACCTCTCCACGTACAACACGCACCGCTCCACTAACACGCACCGCTCCTCGCACAACACGTACCGCTCCACTCGCAACACGCACCGCTCCACATACACACGCACCTCTCCACGTACAACACGCACCGCTCCACTCGCAACACGCACCGCTCCACTCGCAACACGCACCGCTCCACATACACACGCACCTCTCCACGTACAACACGCACCGCTCCACTCGCAACACGCACCGCTCCACTCGCAACACGCACCGCTCCACTGGCAACACGCACCACTCCACTCGCAACGCTCCACTCGCAACACGCACCGCTCCACTCGCACCGCTCCACGTACGTGCACCGCTCCACGTACAACGCGCACCGCCCCACGTACAACATGCACCGCTCCACGTACACACGCACCGCTCCACTCACAACACGCACCGCTGCACTCGCAACAGGCGCCGCTCCACTTGCAACACGCGCCGCTACACTCGCAGCACGCGCCGCTACACTCGCAACACGCGCCGCTACACTCGCAACACGCGCCGCTCCACATACACATGCACCTCTCCACTCACAACACGCCCCGCTCCACATACACACGCACCTCTCCACGTACAACGCGCACCGCTCCACTCACAACACGCACCGCTCCACGTACAACACGCACCGCTCCACTCGCAACACGCACCGCTCCAGTCGCAACACGCACCGCCCCACGTATAACACGCACCGCCCCACGTACAACACACACTGCCCTACTCACAACACGCACCGCTCCACTCACAACACGCACCTCTCCACATGCAACACGCGCCGCTACACTCGCCGCTACACTCGCAGCACGCGCCGCTACACTCGCAACACGCGCCGCTACACTCGCAACACGCGCCGCTCCACATACACATGCACCTCTCCACTCACAACACGCCCCGCTCCACATACACACGCACCTCTCCACGTACAACACGCACCGCTCCACTAACACGCACCGCTGCTCGCACAACACACACCGCCCCACTCACAACGCGCATCGCTCCACATACAACGCGCACCGCTCCACGTACAACACGCACCGCTCCACGTACAACACGCACCGCTCCACTCACAACACGCACCGCTCCACATGCAACACGCACTGCTCCACTCGCAACACGCACCGCTCCACTCGCAACACGCACCGCTCCACGTACAACACGCACCGCTCCACTCGCAACACGCACCGCTCCACGTACAACGCGCACCGCTCCACGTACAATGCGCACCGCCCGACGTACAACATGCGCCGCTCCACGTACACACGCACTGCTCCACGCACAACATGCCCCACACGCCCCGCTCCACATACACATGCACCTCTCCACTCACAACACGCCCCGCTCCACATACACACGCACCGCTCCACTCACAACACGCACCTCTCCACGTACAACACGCACTGCTCCACGTACAGCGCGCACTGCTCCACATACAACACGCACCTCTCCACACGCAACACTCCACGTACAACGCGCACCGCTCCACGTACAATGCGCACCGCCCCACGTACAACGCGCACCGCTCCACGTACACACGCACCGCTCCACTCACAACACGCACCGCTCCACGTACAACACGCACCGCTCCACTCGCAACAGGCGCCGCTCCACTCGCAACACGCACCGCTCCACTCGCAACACGCACCGCTCCACTCGCAACACGCACCGCTCCACTCGCAACACGCACCGCTCCACTCACAACACGCACCGCTCCACATACACACGCACCTCTCCACGTACAACGCGCACCGCTCCACGTACAACGCGCACCGCTCCACGTACAACACGCACCGCTCCACGTACAACACGCACCGCTCCACTCGCAACATGCACCGCTCCACTCGCAACACGCACCGCTCCACTCGCAACACGCACCGCTCCAGTCACAACGCGCACCGCTCCACGTATAACATGCACCGCCCCACGTACAACACACACCGCCCCACTCACAACGCGCACCGCTCCACGTACAACGCGCACCGTTCCACGTACAACACGCACCTCTCCACATGCAACACGCACCGCTCCACTCGCAACATGCACCGCTCCACTCGCAACATGCACCGCTCCACTCACAACACGCACCGCTCCAGTCACAACACGCACCGCTCCACGTATAACACGCACCACCCCACGTACAACACACACCGCCCCGCTCACAACGCGCACTGCTCCGCTCACAACACGCACCTCTCCACGTACAACACGCTCCGCTCCATTAACACGCACCGCTCCTCGCACAACACGTACCGCTCGACTCGCAACACGCACCGCTCCACATACACACGCACCTCTCCACGTACAACACGCGCCGCTCCACTCACAACACGCGCCGCTCCACTCGCAACACGCACCGCTCCAGTCGCAACACGCACCGCTCCAGTCGCAACACGCACCGCTCCTCGTATAACACACACCGCCCCACGTACAACACACACCGCCCCACTCACAACGCGCACCGCTCCACGTACAACGCGCACCGCTCCACGTCCAACACGCACCGCTCCACTCACAAAACGCACCTCTCCACATGCAACACGCACCGCTCCACTCGCAACACGCACCGCTCCACTCGCAACACGCACCGCTCCACTCGCAACACGCACCGCTCCACTGGCAACACGCACCACTCCACTCGCAACGCTCCACTCGCAACACGCACCGCTCCACTCGCAACACGCACCGCTCCACTCGCAACACGCACCGCTCCACTCGCAACACGCACCGCTCCACTCGCAACACGCACCGCACCACTCGCAACACGCACCGCTCCAGTCACAACACGCACCGCCCCACTCACAACGCGCACTGCTCCACGTACAACGCGCACCGCTCCACGTACAACACGCACCGCTCCACGTCCAACACGCACCGCCCCACTCACAACACGCACCTCCCCACATGCAACACGCACCGCTCCACTCGCAACACGCACCGCTCCACGTATAACACGCACCGCCCCACGTACAACACGCACCGCTCCACTAACACGCACCTCTCCAGGTACAACACGCTCCGCTCCACTCGCAACACGCACCGCTCCACGTATAACACGCACCGCCCCACGGACAACACGCACCGCTCCACTAACAACACGCACTGCTCCACTCGCAACACGCACCGCTCCACTCGCAACACGCACCGCTCCAGTCACAACACGCACCGCTCCACGTATAACACGCACCGCCCCACGTACAACACACACCGCCCCACTCACAACACGCACCGCTCCACGTATAACACGCACCGCCCCACGTACAACACGCACCGCTCCACTCACAACACGCACCGCTCCACGTACACACGCACCGCTCCACTCACAAAACGCACCGCTCCACGTACAACACGCACCGCTCCACTCGCAACAGGCGCCGCTCCACTCGCAACAGGCGCCGCTCCACTCGCAACAGGCTCCGCTCCACTCGCAACACGCGCCGCTACACTCGCAACACGCGCCGCTACACTCGCAACACGCACCGCTCCACGTACAACACGCACCGCTCCACTCGCAACAGGCGCCGCTCCACTCGCAACAGGCGCCGCTCCACTCGCAACAGGCGCCGCTCCACTCGCAACACGCGCCGCTACACTCGCAACACGCGCCGCTCCACGCACAACATGCGCCGCTCCACGTACACACGCACTGCTCCACGCACAACACGCCCCGCTCCACATACACATGCACCTCTCCACGTACAATGCGCATCGCTCCACGTACAACGCGCACCGCTCCACTCACAACACGCACCGCTCCACGTACAACACACACCGCTCCACTCACAACACGCACCCCTCCACGTACAACACGCACCGCTCCTCGCACAACACGTACCGCTCCACTCGCAACACGCACCGCTCCACATACACACGCACCTCTCCACGTACAACACGCACCGCTCCACTCGCAACACGCACCGCTCCACTCGCAACACGCACCGCTCCACGTACAAACGCACCTCTCCACGTACAACACGCACCGCTCCACTCGCAACACGCACCGCTCCACTGGCAACACGCACCGCTCCACTCGCAACACGCACCGCTCCACTCGCAACACGCACCGCTCCACTCGCAACACGCACCGCTCCACTCGCAACACACACCACTCCACTCGCAACGCTCCACTCGCAACACGCACCGCTCCACTCGCAACACGCACCGCTCCAGTCACAACACGCACCGCTCCACGTATAACACGCACCGCCCCACGTACAACACACACCACCCCACTCACAACGCGCACCGCTCCACGTACAACGCGCACCGCTCCACGTACAACGCGCACCGCTCCACGTCCAACACGCACCGCCCCACTCACAACACGCACCTCCCCACATGCAACACGCACCGCTCCACACGCAACACGCACCGCTCCACTCGCAACACGCACCGCTCCACGTACTACGCGCACCGCTCCACGTACTACGCGCACCGCCCCACGTACAACATGCACCGCTCCACGTACAACACGCACCGCTCCACTCGCAACAAACACCGCTCCACATACACACGCACCTCTCCACGTACAACACGCACCGCTCCACTCGCAACACGCACCGCTCCAGTCACAACACGCACCACTCCACGTATAACACGCACCGCCCCACGTACAACACACACCAACCCACTCACAACGCGCACCGCTCCACGTACAACGCGCACCGCTCCGCGTCCAACACGCACCGCCCCACTCACAACACGCACCTCGCCACATGCAACATGCACCGCTCCACACGCAACACGCACCGCTCCACTCGCAACACGCACCGCTCCACGTACTACGCGCACCGCTCCACGTACTACGCGCACCGCCCCACGTACAACATGCACCGCTCCACGTACAACACGCACCGCTCCACTCGCAACAAACACCGCTCCACATACACACGCACTTCTCCACGTACAACACGTACCGCTCCACTCGCAACACGCACCGCTCCACATACACACGCACCTCTCCACGTACAACACGCACCGCTCCACTCACAACACGCACCGCTCCACTAACACGCACCGCTCCACTCGCAACACGCACCGCTCCACTCGCAACACGCACCGCTCCACTCGCAAAACGCACCGCTCCACTCGCAACACGCACCACTCCACTCGCAACACGCACCGCTCCACTCGCAACACGCACCGCTCCACTCGCAACACGCACCGCTCCACTCGCAACACGCACCGCTCCACTCGCAACACGCACCGCTCCACATACACACGCACCTCTCCACGTACAACACGCACCGCTCCACTCACAACACGCACCGCTCCTCGCAGCTCCACTCGCAACACGCACTGCTCCACATACACACGCACCTCTCCACATACAACACGCACCTCTCCACATGCAACAGGCGCCGCTCCACTCGCAACACGCGCCACTACACTCGCAACACGCGCCGCTACACTCGCAACACGCGCCGCTCCACGCACAACATGCGCCGCTCCACGTACACACGCACTGCTCCACGCACAACACGCCCTGCTCCACATACACATGCACCTCTCCACGTACAACGCGCACCGCTCCACGTACGACGCACACCGCTCCACTCACAACACGCACCGCTCCACGTACAACACGCACCGCTCCACTCACAACACGCACCTCTCCACGTACAACACGCACCGCTCCACTAACACGCACCGCTCCTCGCACAACACGTACCGCTCCACTCGCAACACGCACCGCTCCACATACACACGCACCTCTCCACGTACAACACGCACCGCTCCACTCGCAACACGCACCGCTCCACATACACACGCACCTCTCCACGTACAACACGCACCGCTCCACTCGCAACAAACACCGCTCCACATACACACGCACCTCTCCACGTACAACACGCACCGCTCCACTCGCAACACGCACCGCTCCAGTCACAACACGCACCACTCCACGTATAACACGCACCGCCCCACGTACAACACACACCAACCCACTCACAACGCGCACCGCTCCACGTACAACGCGCACCGCTCCGCGTCCAACACGCACCGCCCCACTCACAACACGCACCTCGCCACATGCAACATGCACCGCTCCACACGCAACACGCACCGCTCCACTCGCAACACGCACCGCTCCACGTACTACGCGCACCGCTCCACGTACTACGCGCACCGCCCCACGTACAACATGCACCGCTCCACGTACAACACGCACCGCTCCACTCGCAACAAACACCGCTCCACATACACACGCACTTCTCCACGTACAACACGTACCGCTCCACTCGCAACACGCACCGCTCCACATACACACGCACCTCTCCACGTACAACACGCACCGCTCCACTCACAACACGCACCGCTCCACTAACACGCACCGCTCCACTCGCAACACGCACCGCTCCACTCGCAACACGCACCGCTCCACTCGCAAAACGCACCGCTCCACTCGCAACACGCACCACTCCACTCGCAACACGCACCGCTCCACTCGCAACACGCACCGCTCCACTCGCAACACGCACCGCTCCACATACACACGCACCTCTCCACGTACAACACGCACCGCTCCACTCACAACACGCACCGCTCCTCGCAGCTCCACTCGCAACACGCACTGCTCCACATACACACGCACCTCTCCACATACAACACGCACCTCTCCACATGCAACAGGCGCCGCTCCACTCGCAACACGCGCCACTACACTCGCAACACGCGCCGCTACACTCGCAACACGCGCCGCTCCACGCACAACATGCGCCGCTCCACGTACACACGCACTGCTCCACGCACAACACGCCCTGCTCCACATACACATGCACCTCTCCACGTACAACGCGCACCGCTCCACGTACGACGCACACCGCTCCACTCACAACACGCACCGCTCCACGTACAACACGCACCGCTCCACTCACAACACGCACCTCTCCACGTACAACACGCACCGCTCCACTAACACGCACCGCTCCTCGCACAACACGTACCGCTCCACTCGCAACACGCACCGCTCCACATACACACGCACCTCTCCACGTACAACACGCACCGCTCCACTCGCAACACGCACCGCTCCACTGGCAACACGCACCGCTCCACTCGCAACACGCACCGCTCCACTCGCAACACGCACCGCTCCACTCGCAACACGCACCGCTCCACTCGCAACACGCACCGCTCCACTCGCAACACGCACCGCTCCACTCGCAACACGCACCTCTCCACGTACAACACGCACCGCTCCACTCGCAACACGCACCGCTCCACTCGCAACACGCACCGCTCCACTGGCAACACGCACCACTCCACTCGCACCGCTCCACTCGCAACACGCACCGCTCCAGTCACAACACGCACCGCTCCACTGGCAACACGCACCACTCCACTCGCAACACGCACCGCTCCACTCGCAACACGCACCACTCCACTGGCAACACGCACCGCTCCACTGGCAACACGCACCACTCCACTCGCACCGCTCCACTCGCAACACGCACCGCTCCAGTCACAACACGCACCGCTCCACTCGCAACACGCACCGCTCCAGTCACAACACACACCACCCCACGCACACCGCTCCACGTACAACGCGCACCGCTCCACGTACAACGCGCACCGCTCCACGTACAACGCGCACCGCTCCACGTACAACGCGCACCGCTCCACATACACACGCACTGCTCCACGCACAACACGCCCCGCTCCACATACACACGCACCTCTCCACGTACAACGCGCACCGCTCCACGTACGACACGCACCGCTCCACTCACAACACGCACCGCTCCACGTACAACACGCACCGCTCCACATACATACGCACCGCTCCACTGACAACACGCGCCGCTCTACGTACAACACGCACCGCTCCACTCGCAACAGGCGCCGCTACACTCGCAACACGCGCCGCTACACTCGCAACACGCGCCGCTACACGCGCAACACGCGCCGCTCCACTCGCAACAGGCACCGCGCCACTCGCAACACGCACCGCTCCACTCGCAACACGCACCGCTCCACTCGCAACACGCACCGCTCCACTCGCAACACGCACCGCTCCACGTACAACACGCACCGCTCCACGTACAACGCGCACCGCTCCACGTACAACACGCACCGCCCCACGTACAACGCGCACCGCTCCACGTACAACACGCACCACTCCACGTACAACGCGCACCGATCCACGTACAACGCGCACCGCTCCACGTACAACGCGCACCGCTCCACTCACAACACGCACCTCTCCACATGCAACACGCACCGCTCCACTCGCAACACGCACCGCTCCACTCGCAACGCGCACCGCTCCACGTACAACGCGCACCGCTCCACGTACAACGCGCACCGCTCCACTCGCAACACTGACATTGGTGCGCCTACCCTGCCAATGAATTTGCAGGATCTTGCGGAGGCAGCATTGGTGGTACCTCTCCAGTGCTTTGAGGTGCCTGCTGTACATGGTCCATATCTCTGAGGCATACAGCAGGGCGGGTATCACTGCTGCCCTGTAGACCATGAGCTTAGTGCCGGGTTTGAGGCCCTGGTTTTCAAACACTCTCTTCCTCAGGCGACCGAAGGCTGCACTGGCACACTGAAGGCGGTGTTGGACTTCGTCGTCAACGTCTGCCCTTGTTGACAGTAGGCTCCCGAGGTATGGAAAGTGGTCCACATTGTCCAAGGCCTTGTCGTGGATTTTGATAATCAGGGGGCAGCACTGTGTGGCGGGGGCAGGTTGGTAGAGGACCTTTGTCTTACAGATGTTTAGTGTAAGGCCCATGCTCTCGTACGCTTCGGTGAAGGTGTTGACGATGGTTTGGAGTTCGACCTCCGAGTGAGCGCAGACGCAAGCATCGTCTGCATACTGTTTTGCTTCCTGGGATACTGGCACCAGTACTGGGGCAGGAGGGAGCTGTTCCGTTGGGACAGGCTTCACTTGGCCAGTGCTGGGACTAGAGTCCTGCGGATCATATAACTAGGGCTGTAGAGAGGGCTTTAAACTAACTGGTGGGGGGGAGGTTCTTAGAGAGCAAATAATAAAAATGACAACAGAGAAGGTCATAGACTTAGGTAGCGGTGGGAAATTAAAAACTAGAGCATGTCAGGAAGGGGCAGAAGGTATGGAGTAAAAGGTAAAGTAGTAGAAAGGGCAAAAGCAGGAACTAAGTGTCACAAAACATATTTGAAAGTTCTCTATCTGAATGCACGTAGCATTCGTAACAAAATAGACGAGTTAATGGCACAAATAACTACATATGGGTATGACCTTGTGGCCATTACAGAAACTAGGCTGCAGGGTGACAATGCCTGGGAATTAAACATACCAGGTTATTTAACGATCAGGAAGGACAGGCAGGAAGGAAGGGGAGGTGGGGTGGCTATATGTTAATAAAGGAAGGAATCACTGTAATACAGAGAAATGATATTGGGTCAAAAGATCAGGATAATGAAACAGTTTGGGTGGAGATAAGGAATAATAAGGGGAAAAAAACACTAGTGGGCGTAGTCTATAGGCCTCCGAACAGTTGCAACTCTGTTGGACGGAGTATCAATCAGGAAATAGTTGAGGCTTGTAATAAGGGAACATCTATAATTATGGGGGATTTTAACTATCATATTAATGGGACAAATCAAATTGGGCAGGGCTGCCTTGAGGATGAGTTCATTGAGTGTATTCGGGATGGGTTTCTTGAGCAGTATGTAACTAAACCGACCAGAGGGCAAGCAACCTTAGATCTGGTCCTGTGTAACGAGACAGGATTAATTAAAAATGTCCTAGTAAAGGATCCCCTTGGAATGAGTGACCATAACATGGTTGAATTCCATATTCAATTAGAGGGTGAGAAGGTTGGATCTCAAACAAGCGTGCTAAGCTTGAATAAAGGAGACTATGAAGGTATGAGAGCAGAATTGAGTAGAGTGGATTGGGAAAATAGATTAAAGGGTAAGACGATACATGATCAGTGGTGTACATTTAAGGAGTTATTTTACAACTTCCAAAAAATATATATTCCACTGAGAAGAAAAGGGTGTAAAAGAAAAGACAGCCATCCGTGGCTAAGTAAAGAAATTAAGGATAGTATTCAACTAAAAACAAGGGCATATAAGGTAGCCAAATCTAGTGGGAGGATAGAGGATTGGGAAAACTTTAAAAGACAGCAAAAAATAACAAAAAGATTGATTAAGAAAGGGAAGATAGATTATGAAAGTAAATTAGCAAAAAATATAAACACAGATAGTAAGAGTTTTTATAGTTATATAAAAAGAAAAAGGGTGGCTAAAGTAAATGTTGGTCCCTTAGAGGATGAGACTGGGAAATTAATGGGAAATTTGGAGATGGCAAAAACACTGAATGAATATTTTGTATCAGTCTTTACAGTAGAGGACACAAAGAATATCCCAACACTGGACAAACAGGGGGCTATAGGGGGGGAGGAGCTAAACACGATCAAAATCACTAAGGAAGTGGTACTCGGTAAAATAATGGGACTCAAGGCACACCTCTCCACTCGCAACGCGCACCGCTCCACTCGCAACACGCACCGCTCCACTCGCAACACTCACCGCTCCACTCGCAACACGCACCGCTCCACTCGCAACACGCACCGCTCCACTCGCAACACGCACCGCTCCACATACACACGCACCTCTCCACGTACAACGCGCACCGCTCCACGTACAACGCGCACCGCTCCACGTACAACGCGCACCGCTCCACGTACAACGCGCACCGCTCCACGTACAACACGCACCGCTCCACGTACAACACGCACCGCTCCACTCGCAACACGCACCGCTCCACTCGCAACACGCACTGCTCCACTCGCAACACGCAACGCTCCAGTCACAACGCGCACCGCTCCACGTATAACACACACCGCCCCACTCACAACGCGCACCGCTCCACGTACAACGCGCACCGCTCCACGTACAACACGCACCGCTCCACTCGCAACACGCACCTCTCCACATGCAACACGCACCGCTCCACTCGCAACACGCACCGCTCCACTCGCAACACGCACCGCTCCAGTCACAACACGCACCGCTCCACGTATAACACGCACCGCCCCACGTACAACACACACCGCCCCGCTCACAACGCGCACTGCTCCGCTCACAACACGCACCTCTCCACGTACAACACGCTCCGCTCCACTAACACGCACCGCTCCTCGCACAACACGTACCGCTCCACTCGCAACACGCACCGCTCCACATACACACGCACCTCTCCACGTACAACACGCGCCGCTCCACTCGCAACACGCGCCGCTCCACTCGCAACACTCCACTCGCAACACGCACCGCTCCAGTCGCAACACGCACCGCTCCAGTCGCAACACGCACCGCTCCTCGTATAACACACACCGCCCCACGTACAACACACACCGCCCCACTCACAACGCGCACCGCTCCACGTACAACGCGCACCGCTCCACGTCCAACACGCACCGCTCCACTCACAACACGCACCTCTCCACATGCAACACGCACCGCTCCACTCGCAACACGCACCGCTCCACTCGCAACACGCACCGCTCCACGTACACACGCACCGCTCCACGTACAACACGCACTGCTCCACGTACAACACGCACCGCTCCACGTACAACACGCACCGCTCCACTCGCAACACGCACCGCTCCACTCGCAACACGCACCGCTCCACTCACAACACGCCCCGCTCCACATACACACGCACCTCTCCACGTACAACACGCACCGCTCCACTAACACGCACCTCTCCACGTACAACACGCACCGCTCCACTAACACGCACCTCTCCACGTATAACACGCACCGCCCCACGTACAACACGCACCACTCCACTCACAACACGCCCCGCTCCACATACACACGCACCTCTCCACGTACAACGCGCACCGCTCCACTCGCAACACGCACCGCTCCACTCGCAACACGCACCGCTCCAGTCACAACACGCACCGCTCCACGTATAACACGCACCGCCCCACGTACAACACACCGCCCCACTCACAACACGCACCGCTCCATGTATAACACGCACCGCCCCACGTACAACACACACCGCCCCACTCACAACGCGCACCGCTCCACGTCCAACGCGCACCGCTCCACGTCCAACACGCACCGCTCCACGTACAACACGCACCGCTCCACGTCCAACACGCACCGCTCCACGTCCAACACGCACCGCTCCACTCACAACACGCACCGCTCCACTCGCAACACGCACCGCTCCACTCGCAACACGCACCGCTCCACTCGCAACACGCACCGCTCCACGTACAACACGCACCGCTCCACGTACAACAGGCACCGCTCCACTCGCAACAGGCGCCGCTCCACTCGCAACACGCACCGCTCCACGTACAACACGCGCCGCTACTCGCAACACGCGCCGCTCCACGCACAACATGCGCCGCTCCACATACACACGCACTGCTCCACGCACAACGCGCACCGCTCCACGTACGACGCGCACCGCTCCACTCACAACACGCACCGCTCCACGTACAACACGCACCGCTCCACTCACAACACGCACCGCTCCACTCACAACACGCACCGCTCCACGTACAACACGCACCGCTCCTCGCGCAACACACACCGCTCCACATACACACGCACCTCTCCACGTACAACACGCACCGCTCCACTCACAACACGCACCGCTCCTCGCAGCTCCACTCGCAACACGCACTGCTCCACATACACACGCACCTCTCCACATACAACACGCACCTCTCCACATGCAACAGGCGCCGCTCCACTCGCAACACGCGCCGCTACACTCGCAACACGCGCCGCTACACTCGCAACACGTGCCGCTCCACGCACAACATGCGCCGCTCCACGTACACACGCACTGCTCCACGCACAACACGCCCCGCTCCACATACACATGCACCTCTCCACGTACAACGCGCACCGCTCCACGTACAACGCGCACCGCTCCACGTACGACGCACACCGCTCCACTCACAACACGCACCGCTCCACGTACAACACGCACCGCTCCACTCACAACACGCACCTCTCCACGTACAACACGCACCGCTCCACTAACACGCACCGCTCCTCGCACAACACGTACCGCTCCACTCGCAACACGCACCGCTCCACATACACACGCACCTCTCCACGTACAACACGCACCGCTCCACTCGCAACACGCACCGCTCCACTCGCAACACGCACCGCTCCACATACACACGCACCGCTCCACGTACAACACGCACCGCTCCACTCGCAACACGCACCGCTCCACTCGCAACACGCACCGCTCCACATACACACGCACCGCTCCACGTACAACACGGACCGCTCCACTCGCAACACGCACCGCTCCACATACACACGCGCCTCTCCACGTACAACACGCACCGCTCCACTCGCAACACGCACCGCTCCACTCGCAACACGCACCGCTCCACTCGCAACACGCACCACTCCACTCGCAACGCTCCACTCGCAACACGCACCGCTCCACTCGCAACGCTCCACTGGCAACACGCACCACTCCACTCGCAACGCTCCACTCGCAACACGCACCGCTCCACTCCACTCGCAACACGCACCGCTCCACTCGCAACACGCACCGCTCCACTCGCAACACGCACCGCTCCACTGGCAACACGCACCACTCCACTCGCAACGCTCCACTCGCACCGCTCCACTCGCAACACGCACCGCTCCACTCGCAACACGCACCGCTCCACATACACACGCACCTCTCCACGTACAACACGCACCGCTCCACTCGCAACACGCACCGCTCCACTCGCAACACGCACCGCTCCACATACACACGCACCTCTCCACGTACAACACGCACCGCTCCACTCGCAACACGCACTGCTCCACTGGCAACACGCACCACTCCACTCGCAACGCTCCACTCGCAACACGCACCGCTCCACTCGCAACACGCACCGCTCCAGTCACAACACGCACCGCTCCACTCGCAACACGCACCGCTCCAGTCGCAACACACACCACCCACGCACAACGCGCACCGCTCCACGTACAACGCGCACCGCTCCACGTACAACACGCGCCGCTCCACATACACACGCACTGCTCCACGCACAACACGCCCCGCTCCACATACACACGCACCTCTCCACGTACAACGCGCACCGCTCCACGTATGACGCGCACCGCTCCACTCACAACACGCACCGCTCCACGTACAACACGCACCGCTCCACATACATACGCACCGCTCCACTGACAACATGCGCCGCTCTACGTACAACACGCACCGCTCCACTCGCAACAGGCGCCGCTACACTCGCAACACGCGCCGCTACACTCGCAACACGCGCCGCTACACGCGCAACACGCGCCGCTCCACTCGCAACAGGCACCGCGCCACTCGCAACACGCACCGCTCCACTCGCAACACGCACCGCTCCACTCGCAACACGCACCGCTCCACTCGCAACACGTACAACACGCACCTCTCCACTCGCAACACACACCTCTCCACGTGCAACATACACCGCTCCACTCACATGCACCGCTCCACGTAAAACACGCAACTCTCCACTCACAACACGCACCGCTCCACGTACAACGCGCACCGCACCACGTACAACACGCACCGCTCCACTCACAACACGCACCGCTCCACTCACAACGCGCACCTCTCCACTCACAACGCGCACCTCTCCACTCACAACGCGCACCGCTCCACATACACACGCACCGCTCCACGTACAACGCGCACCGCACCACGTACAACACGCACCGCTCCACTCACAACACGCACCGCTCCACTCACAACACGCACCGCTCCACTCGCAACACGCACCGCTCCACTCGCAACACGCACCGCTCCAATCGCAACACGCACCGCTCCACGTACAACACACACCGCTCCACTTGCAACACGCACCGCTCCACTTGCAACACGCACCGCACCACTCACAACACGCACCACTCCACGCACAACACGCACCGCTCTACATACACACGCACCGCTCCACGCACAACACGCCCCGCTCCACGTACACATGCACCGCTCCACGTACACATGCACCGCTCCACGCACAACACGCACCGCTCTACATACACACGCACCGCTCCACTCAGAACACGCAACGCTCCACGTACAACACGCACCGCTCCACGTACAACACGCACCTCTCCACTCGCAACACACACCTCTCCACGTGCAACATACACCGCTCCACTCACATGCACCGCTCCACGTAAAACACGCAACTCTCCACTCACAACACGCACCGCTCCACGTACAACGCGCACCGCACCACGTACAACACGCACCACTCCACTCACAACACGCACCGCTCCACTCACAACACGCACCGCACCACTCGCAACACGCACCGCTCCAATCGCAACACGCACCGCTCCACTCGCAACACGCACCGCTCCACTCGCAACACGCACCGCTCCACTCACAACACGCACCGCTCCACTCACAACGCGCACCTCTCCACTCACAACGCGCACCGCTCCACATACACACGCACCGCTCCACGTACAACGCGCACCGCACCACGTACAACACGCACCGCTCCACTCACAACACGCACCGCTCCACTCACAACACGCACCGCTCCACGTACAACACGCACCGCACCACTCGCAACACGCACCGCTCCAATCGCAACACGCACCGCTCCACTCACAACACGCACCGCTCCACGTACAACACGCACCGCTCCACATACACACGCACGGCTCCACGCACAACACGCCCCGCTCCACGTACAACACGCATCGCTCCACTCGCAACACGCATCGCTCCACCTACAACACGCACCTCTCCACTCACAACACGCACCTCTCCACTCACAACACGCACCTCTCCACGTGCAACACGTACCGCTCCACTCACATGTACCGCTCCACGTAAAACACGCACCGCTCCACTCACAACACGCACCGCTCCACGTACAACACGCACCTCTCCACTCACAACACGCACCTCTCCACGTACAACACGCACCGCTCCACTCACAACACGCACCGCTCCACTCACAACACGCACCGCTCCACTCACAACACGCACCGCTCCACTCAACACGCAGCACTCTACTCACAACACGGTCCGCTCCACTCTCAACACGCAACGCTCCACGTACAACACGCACCGCACCACTCGCAACACGCACCGCTCCACGTACAACACGCACCGCTCCGCTCGCATCACGCACCGCTCCACTCGCAACACGCACCGCTCCACTCGCAACACGCACCGCTCCACTCGCAACACGCACCGCTCCACTCGCAACACGCACCGCTCCACTCGCAACACGCACCGCTCCACTCGCAACACGCATCGCACCACTCGCAACACGCATCGCTCCACGTACAACATGCACCGCACCACTCACAACATGCACCGCTCCACGTACAACACGCACAACTCCTCGTACAACACGCACCGCTCAACTCACAGCACGCATCGCCCCACTCACAACACGCACCGCTCCACGCACAACACGCCCTGCTCCACGTACACACGCACCGCTCCACGTACACACGCACCGCTCCACGCACAACACGCCCCGCTCCACATACACATGCACCTCTCCACTCACAACACACACCTCTCCACATACAACATGCACCGCTCCACGTACGAAGCGCACCGCTCCACGCGCAACACCCACCGCTCCACGCGCAACACGCACCGCTCCACGCGCAACACGCACCGCTCCACGCGCAACAGGCACCGCTCCACGTGCAACACGTCCCGCTCCACATACACACGCACCTCTCCACTCACAACACGCACCTCTCCACGTACAACACGCACCGCTCCACGCGCAAAGCGCACCGCTCCACGCGCAACACGCACCGCTCCACGCGCAACACGCACCGCTCCGCGCACAACACGCACCGCTCCGCTCGCAACACGCACCGCTCCGCTCGCAACACGCACCGCTCCGCTCGCAACACTGACATTGGTGCGCCTACCCTGCCAATGAATTTGCAGGATCTTGCAGAGGCAGTGTTGGTGGTACCTCTCCAATGCTTTGAGGTGCCTGCTGTACATGGTCCATATCTCTGAGGCGTACAGCAGGGCGGGTATCACTGCTGCCCTGTAGACCATGAGCTTAGTGCCGGGTTTGAGGCCTTGGTCTTCAAACACTCTCTTCCTCAGGCAACCGAAGGCTGCACTGGCACACTGAAGGCGGTGTTGGACTTCGTCGTCAACGTCTGCCCTTGTTGACAGTAGGCTCCCGAGTTATGGAAAGTGGTCCACATTGTCCAAGGCCTTGTCGTGGATTTTGATAATCGGGGGGCAGCACTGTGTGGCGGGGGCAGGTTGGTAGAGGACCTTTGTCTTACAGATGTTTAGTGTAAGGCCCATGCTCTCGTACGCTTCGGTGAAGGTGTTGACGATGGTTTGGAGTTCGACCTCCGAGTGAGCGCAGACGCAAGCATCGTCTGCATACTGTTTTGCTTCCTGGGACACTGGCACCAGTACTGGGGCAGGAGGGAGCTGTTCCGTTGGGACAGGCTTCACTTGGCCAGTGCTGGGACTAGAGTCCTGCGGATCATATAACTAGGGCTGTAGAGAGGGCTTTAAACTAACTGGTGGGGGGGAGGTTCTTAGAGAGCAAATAATAAAAATGACAACAGAGAAGGTCATAGACTTAGGTAGCGGTGGGAAATTAAAAACCAGAGCGTGTCAGGAAGGGGCAGAAGGTATGGAGTAAAAGGTAAAGTAATAAAAAGGGCAAAAACAGGAACTAAGTGTCACAAAACATATTTGAAAGTTCTCTATCTGAATGCACGTAGCATTCGTAACAAAATAGACGAGTTAATGGCACAAATAACTACATATGGGTATGATCTTGTGGCCATTACAGAAACTAGGCTGCAGGGTGACAATGCCTGGGAATTAAACATACCAGGTTATTTAACGATCAGGAAGGACAGGCAGGAAGGAAGGGGAGGTGGGGTGGCTATATGTTAATAAAGGAAGGAATCACTGTAATACAGAGAAATGATATTGGGTCAAAAGATCAGGATAATGAAACAGTTTGGGTGGAGATAAGGAATAATAAGGGGAAAAAAACACAAGTGGGCGTAGTCTATAGGCCTCCGAACAGTTGCAACTCTGTTGGACGGAGTATCAATCAGGAAATAGTTGAGGCTTGTAATAAGGGAACATCTATAATTATGGGGGATTTTAACTATCATATTAATTGGACAAATCAAATTGGGCAGGGCTGCCTTGAGGATGTGTTCATTGAGTGTATTAGGGATGGGCTTCTTGAGCAGTATGTAACTAAACCGACCAGGGGGCAAGCAACCTTAGATCTGGTCCTGTGTAACGAGACAGGATTAATTAAAAATGTCCTAGTAAAGGATCCCCTTGGAATGAGTGACCATAACATGGTTGAATTCCATATTCAATTAGAGGGTGAGAAGGTTGGATCTCAAACAAGCGTGCTAAGCTTGAATAAAGGAGACTATGAAGGTATGAGAGCAGAATTGAGTAGAGTGGATTGGGAAAATAGATTAAAGGGTAAGACGATACATGATCAGTGGTGTACATTTAAGGAGTTATTTTACAACTTCCAAAAAATATATATTCCACTGAGAAGAAAAGGGTGTAAAAGAAAAGACAGCCATCCGTGGCTAAGTAAAGAAATTAAGGATAGTATTCGACTAAAAACAAGGACATATAAGGTAGCCAAATCTAGTGGGAGGATAGAGGATTGGGAAAACTTTAAAAGACAGCAAAAAATAACAAAAAGATTGATTAAGAAAGGGAAGATAGATTATGAAAGTAAATTAGCAAAAAATATAAAAACAGATAGTAAGAGTTTTTATAGTTATATAAAAAGAAAAAGGGTGGCTAAAGTAAATGTTGGTCCCTTAGAGGATGAGACTGGGGAATTAATGGGAAATTTGGAGATGGCAAAAACACTGAATGAATATTTTGTATCAGTCTTTACAGTAGAGGACACTAAGAATATCCCAACACTGGACAAACAGGGGGCTATAGGGGGGGAGGAGCTAAACACGATCAAAATCACTAAGGAAGTGGTACTCGGTAAAATAATGGGACTCAAGGCGCACCTCTCCACTCGCAACGCGCACCGCTCCACGTACAACACGCACCTCTCCACTCACAACACGCACCTCTCCACTCACAACGCGCACCTCTCCACGTACAACGCGCACCGCTCCACGTACAACACGCACCGCTCCACGTACAACACGCACCGCTCCACGTACAACACGCACCTCTCCACTCACAACACGCACCTCTCCACTCACAACGCGCACCTCTCCACGTACAACGCGCACCGCCCCACGTACAACGCGCACCGCCCCACGTACAACGCGCACCGCCCCACGTACAACGCGCACCGATCCACGTACAACACGCACCGCTTCACGTACAACACGCGCCGCTCCACTCGCAACACGCGCCGCTCCACTCGCAACACGCGCCGCTCCACGTACAACACGCGCCGCTCCACTCACCACACGCACCGCTCCACTCACCACACGCACCGCTCCACTCACAACACGCACCGCTTCACGTACAAGACGCACCGCTCCACTCGCAACACGCACCGCCCCACTCACAACACGCACCGCTCCACTTACAACACGCACCTCTCGACTCACAACACGCACCGCTCCACTCACAACACGCTCCGCTCCACGTACAACACGCGCCGCCCCACTCACAACATGCGCCGCTCCATGTACAACACGCACCGCTCCACTCACAACACGCAGCGCTCCACGTACAACATGCACCTCTGCACTCACAACATGCACCGCTCCACTCGACATGCACCGCTCCACACGCAACACGCACCGCTCCACACGCACCTCTGCACTCACAACACGCAACGCTCCACTCGACACGCACCGCTCCACACGCAACACGCACCTCTGCACTCACAACACGCAACGCTCCACTCGACACGCACCGCTCCACATGCAACACGCACCGTTCCACTCACAACATGCACCGTTCCACTCACAACACGCTCCGCTCCACGTACAACACGCGCCGCCCCACTCACAACATGCGCCGCTCCATGTACAACACGCACCGCTCCACTCACAACACGCACTGCTCCACTCACAACACGCACCTCTGCAATCACAACACGCACCGCTCCACTCGACACGCACCGCTCCACACGCAACACGCACCGCTCCACACGCAACACGCACCTCTGCACACGCAACACGCACCGCTCCACTCGCAACACGCACTGCTCCACTCGCAACACGCACCGCTCCACTCGCAACACGCACCGCTCCACGTACACATGCACCGCTCCACGTACACACGCACCGCTCCACGTACACACGCACCGTTCCACGTACACACGCACCGCTCCACTCAGAACACGCACCGCTCCACGTACAACGCGCTCCACTCCACGTACAACGCGCTCCACTCCACGTACAACGCGCACCGCTCCACGTATAACATGCACCGCTCCACGTACAACACGCACCTGTCCACTCACAACACGCATCGCTGCACTCACAACACGCACCGCTCCACGTACAACACGCACCGCTCCACTCGCAACACGCGCCGCTCCACTCGCAACACGCACCGCTCCACGTACAACACGCACCGCTCCACTCGCAACACGCACCGCTCCACTCGCAACACGCACCGCCCCACTCGCAAAACGCACCGCTCCACGTACAACACGCGCCGCCCCACTCGCAACATACGCACTGCTACACGTGCAACACGCAGCGCTCCACTCGCAACACGCACCGCTCCACTCGCAACACGCACCGCTCCACGTACAACACGCACCGCTCCGCTCGCAACACGCACCGCTCCGCTCGCAACACGCAGCGCTCCGCTCGCAGCACGCACCGCTCCGCTCGCAACACGCACCGCTCCGCTCGCAACACGCACCGCTCCGCTCGCAACACGCACCGCTCCGCTCGCAACACGCACCGCTCCGCTCGCAACACGCACCGCTCCGCTCGCAACACGCACCGCTCCACTCGCAACACGCACCGCTCCACTCGCAACACGCACCGCTCCACTCGCAACACGCACCGCACCACGTACAACACGCACCGCTCCACTCTCAACGCGTGACATGTGGAAATGACTTATGAAATAATGGCCCAGAACTTCGGGTCTCCACGGGTGAGTACGCACGGGGTACTCACCCGTAGGCCCAATGGAAGTGCCGGTTTCCTGCATGCACTGCCGATACGCGAGAAACCGGCACTTCCGTTCCTCTGAAAGCAGGGGTTCAGAGGTCGAACGCGTGCACAGGAGAGGCAGCGCGTGCGCATCGAACTTACGTTTTTTTTGCAGGTTTTCCCGGGCGGGTAAGCCTCCAGAGGTTAGACATGTAAAAAGCAGTCGCAAGGCCTGCTTTTTACAAGGTAAGTGGTGAATTAATTAAAATTAAAACATTTTTTCCACAGGTTTATTATTTTTATAAATACTTTATAAAGACAAGTAAGTTTATTTTTAGCCCCGAAATAAAATTGTTTTTTTCAAAAATTTAAATTATTGTTTAAAATAGTTATTTGATGTAATTTATAGTTTATTTTAAAAATGTGATGTTTTTTATTTAATTTATTTGAAGATTTAGTGACGTTTTGGGGCTTATAGTATTTATAGGTTTGACAGCTCTTCCTGTCTAACTTATGAATGAAGCATTCCCTGCTCCGATTGGCTCCCCATGGCCCACATGATCCCAGGGGACGCTTCGAACTAACTGCGCCCCTGGGATACGCAAGCACTGCGCGCCGGCAGCTGGAGGAGGCCCAGGATTGGAATCCCACGGGGGCCCACAGCTCAACGGCCGGCGCGGTAGGTAAGTGCAGGTCGGGGGCTTGCACCAGCGGGAAGCCTCCGGCCCGAATTTCTGGGCCAATACTGGGCGGCCTGCTGGTGGCGCTGTCCAGGGAGAGTATAAATACTCGGGCATTGGCCCAGCTTGCTCAGGACATTCTTTTACAGGAACTAGTGAAGGACACAACTAGACCTCCATGTTGTAAAACAGTTGATTAAAGTTTTGTTTAACGCTTAGACCAAGTGCCTAGTAGTTTTCTTACATCAACACGCACGGCTCCACGCACAACACGCCCCGCTCCACGTACATACGCACCGCTCCACTCACAACACGCCCCGCTCCACGTACACGCGCACCGCTCCACGTACAACACGCACCGCTCCACTCACAACACGCACCGCTCCACTCCACATACAACACACACCGCTCCACTCCACGTACAACACGCATCGCTCCACTCCACGTACAACACGCACCGCTCCACTCACAACGCGTGACATGTGGAAATGACTTATGAAATAATGGCCCAGAAATTCGGGTCTCCACGGGTGAATACGCACGGGGTACTCACCCGTAGGCCCAATGGAAGTGCCGGTTTCCTGCATGCACTGCCGATACGCGAGAAACCGGCACTTCCGTTCCCCTGAAAGCAGGGGTTCAGAGGTCGAACGCGTGCGCAGGAGAGGCTGCGCGTGCGCATCGAACTTACGTTTTTTTTGCAGGTTTTCCCGGGCGGGTAAGCCTCCAGAGGTTAGAAATGTAAAAAGCAGTCGCAAGGCCTGCTTTTTACAAGTGGTGAATTAATTAAAATTAAAACATTTTTTCCACAGGTTTATTATTTTTATAAATACTTTATAAAGACAGGTAAGTTTATTTTTAGCCCCGTTAGAAAATAAAATTGTTTTTTTCAAAAATTTAAATTATTGTTTAAAATAGTAATTTCATGTAATTTATAGTTTATTTTAAAAATGTGATTTAAAAAAAAAAATTTATTTGAAGATTTAGTGACGTTTTGGGGCTTATAGTATTTATAGGTTTGACAGGTCTTCCTGTCAAACTTATGAATGAAGCATTCCCTGCTCCGATTGGCTCCCTATGGCCCACATGATCCCAGGGGACGCTTCGAACTAACTGCGCCCCTGGGATACGCAAGCACTGCGCGCCGGCAGCTGGAGGAGGCCCCAGGATCGGAATCTCACGGGGGCCCACAGCTCAACGGCCGGCGCGATAGGTAAGTGCAGGTCGGGGGCTTGCACCCATGGGAAGCCTCCGGCCCGAAATTTCTGGGCCAATACTGGGCGGCCTGCTGGTGGCGCTGTCCAGGGAGAGTATAAATACTCGGGCATGGGCCCAGCTTGCTCAGGACATTCTTTTACAGGAACTAGTGAAGGACACAACTAGACCTCCATGTTGTAAAACAGTTGATTAAAGCTTTGTTTAACGCTTAGACCAAGTGCCTAGTAGTTTTCTTACATCAACACGCACCGCTCCACGCACAACACGCCCCGCTCCACGTACACACGCACCTCTCCACTCACAACACGCACCGCTCCACGAACACGCACCACGTACAACACGTACCGCTCCACGTACAACACGCACCTTTCCACGTACAACACGCACCGCTCCACTCGCAACACGCACCGCTCCACGAACACGCACCACGTACAACACACACCGCTCCACGTACAACACGCACCTTTCCACGAACACGCACCACGTACAACACGCACCGCTCCACGTACAACACGCACCTTTCCACGTACAACACGCACCTCTCCACTTACAACACGCACCATTCCACTCACAACACGCACCGCTCCACTCACAACACGCACCGCTCCACGTACAACACGCACCGCTCCAGTCGCAACACGCACCGCTCCACTCGCAACACGCACCGCTCCACTCGCAACACGCACCGCTCCACTCGCAACACGCACCGCTCCACTTGCAACACGCACCGCTCCACTCGCGACACGCACCGCTCCACGTACAACACGCACCGCTCCACGTACAACACCCGCCGCTCCACGTACGAGATGCGCCGCTCCACGTACGAGATGCACCGCTCCATGTACGACACGCACCACTCCACTCACGACACGCACCGCTCCACACGCAACACGCACCGCTCCACACGCAACGCTCCACACGCAACACGCACCGCTCCACTCGCAACACGCACCGCTCCACACGCAACGCTCCACTCGCAACACGCACCGCTCCACGTACAACACGCGCCTCTGCACTTGCAACACGCACCTCTCCACGTACAACACTCACCTCTCCACGTACAACACGCACCGCTCGATATACAACACGCGCCGCTGCACGTACAACACGCACCGCTCCACGTACAACACGCGCCTCTGCACTTGCAACACGCACCTCTCCACGTACAACACTCACCTCTCCACGTACAACACTCACCTCTCCACGTACAACACGCACCGCTCGACATACAACACGCACAGCTCCACTCACAACACGCACCGCTCCACGCACAACACGGACCGCTCTACGCACAACACGCCCCGCTCCACGTACACACGCACCGCTCCACGTACACACGCACCGCTCCACGTACACACGCACCGCTCCACGTACAACACGCACCGTTCCACGTATAAAACGCACCGCTCCACTCGCAACACGCAGCGCTCCACGTACAACACGCAACTCTGCACTCACAACACGCACCGCTCCACTCAACACGCACCGCTCCACTCAACACGCACCGCTCCACTCAACACGCACCGCTCCACTCGCAACACGCACCGCTCCACGTACAACACAACACGCACCGCAACACGCACCGCTCCACTCGCAACACGCACCGCTCCACTCGCAACGCTCCACACGCAACACGCACCGCTCCACTTGCAACACGCACCGCTCCACTCGCAACACGCACCGCTCCACTCGCAACACGCACCGCTCCACTCGCAACACGCACCGCTCCACTCGCAACACGCACCGCTCCACGCACAACACGCCCCGCTCCACGTACACACGCACCGCACCACGTACACATGCACCGCTCCACGTACACGCACCGCTCCACGTACAACACGTACCGCTCCACTCACAACACGCACCGCTCCACGTACAATACGCACCGCTCCACTCACAACACGCAGCGCTCACGTACAAAACGCACCTCTCCACGTGCAACAGGCACCGCTCCACTCGCAACACGCAACGCTCCACTCGCAACACGCAACGCTCCACTCGCAACACGCAACGCTCCACGTACAACACGCAACGCTCCACTCAACACGCACCTCTCAGTGTACAACACGCACTTCTCCGTGTACAACACGCACCGCTCCGCTCGCAACACGCACCGCTCCGCTCGTAACACGCACCGCTCCTCCCGCAACACGCACCGCTCCACGTACAACGCGCACCTCGACACGTACAACGCGCACCGCTCCATGTACAACGCGAACCGCTCCACTCGCAACACGCAGCGCTCCACGTACAACACGCAACTCTGCACTCGCAACACGCACCGCTCCACACGCAACACGCACCGCTCCACTCGCAACACGCACCGCTGCACTCGCAACACGCACCGCTCCACTCGCAACACGCACCGCTCCACTCGCAACACGCACCGCTCCACTCGCAACACGCACCGCTCCACTCGCAACACGCACCGCTCCACGTACAACACGCACCGCTCCACGCACACACGCACCGCTCCACGCACACACGCACCGCTGCACGTACACACGCACCGCTCCACGTACACACGCACCGCTGCACGTTCACACGCACCGCTCCACTCACAACACGCACCGCTCCATGAACACACACCGCTCCACGTACAACACGCACCGGTCCACGTACAATACGCACCTCTCCACGTGCAACACGCACCGCTGCACGTACAACACACACCTCTCCACTCACAACACGCACCTCTCCACTCACAACACGCACCGCTCCACGTACAACACGCAGCGCTCCACACACAACACGCCCCGCTCCACGTGCAACACGCACCGCTCCACTCACAACACACACCGCTCCACGTACAACACGCACCGCTCCACTCGCAACACGCACCGCTCCACGTACAACACGCAGCGCTCCACACACAACACGCCCCGCTCCACTCGCAACACGCACCGCTCCTCTCGCAACACGCACCTCTCCACGTACAACACGCACCGCTCCACGTACAACACGCACCGCTCCACGTACAACGCGCAGCGCTCCACTCGCAACGCGCAGCGCTCCACTCGCAACGCGCAGCGCTCCACTCGCAACGCGCAGCGCTCCACTCGCAACGCGCACCGCTCCACTCGCAACGCGCACCGCTCCACTCGCAACGCGCAGCGCTCCACTCGCAACGCGCAGCGCTCCACTCGCAACGCGCAGCGCTCCACTCGCAACGCGCAGCGCTCCACTCGCAACACGCACCGCTCCACTCGCAACACGCACCTCTCCACGAACACGCACCGTTCCACGTACAACGCGCACCGCTCCACTCGCAACGCGCCCCGCTCCACTCGCAACGCGCCCCGCTCCACTCGCAACGCGCCCCGCTCCACTCGCAACGCGCCCCGCTCCACTCGCAACGCGCCCCGCTCCACTCGCAACGCGCCCCGCTCCACTCCACTCGCAACGCGCCCCGCTCCACTCCACTCGCAACGCGCCCCGCTCCACGTACAACGCGCCCTGCTCCACGTACAACGCGCCCCGCTCCACGTACAACACGCCCCGCTCCACGTACAACGCGCCCCGCTCCACGTACAACACGCACCGCACCACGTACAACACGCACCGCTCCAGTCACAACGCGTGACATGTGGAAATGACTTATGAAATAATGGCCCAGAACTTCGGGTCTCCAGGGGGGAGTACGCACGGGGTACTCACCCGTAGGCCCAATGGAAGTGCCGGTTTCCTGCATGCACTGCCGATACGCGAGAAACCGGCACTTCCGTTCCTCTGAAAGCAGGGGTTCAGAGGTCGAACGCGTGCACAGGAGAGGCAGCGCGTGCGCATCGAACTTACGTTTTTTTTGCAGGTTTTCCCGGGCGGGTAAGCCTCCAGAGGTTAGACATGTAAAAAGCAGTCGCAAGGCCTGCTTTTTACAAGGTAAGTGGTGAATTAATTAAAATTAAAACATTTTTTCCACAGGTCTATTATTTTTATAAATACTTTATAAAGACAAGTAAGTTTATTTTTAGCCCCGTTAGAAAATAAAATTGTTTTTTTCAAAAATTTAAATTGTTTAAAATAGTTATTTCATGTAATTTATAGTTTATTTTAAAAATGTGATTTAAAAAAAAAAAAATATTTGAAGATTTAGTGATGTTTTGGGGCTTATAGTATTTATAGGTTTGACAGGTCTTCCTGTCAAACTTATGAATGAAGCATTCCCTGCTCCGATTGGCTCCCTATGGCCCACATGATCCCAGGGGACGCTTCGAACTAACTGCGCCCCTGGGATACGCAAGCACTGCGCGCCGGCAGCTGGAGGAGAACCCAGGATCGGAATCCCACAGCTCAACGGCCGGCGCGGTAGGTAAGTGCAGGTCGGGGGCTTGCACCCATGGGAAGCCTCCGGCCCGAATTTCTGGGCCAATACTGGGCGGCCTGCTGGTGGCGCTGTCCAGGGAGAGTATAAATACTCGGGCATGGGCCCAACTTGCTCAGGACATTCTTTTACAGGAACTAGTGAAGGACACAACTAGACCTCCATGTTGTAAAACAGTTGATTAAAGCTTTGTTTAAAGCTTAGACCAAGTGCCTAGTAGTTTTCTTACATCAACATGCACCGCTCCACGCACAACACGCCCCTCTCCACGTACACACGCACCACTCCACTCACAACACGCACCGCTCCACGAACACGCACCGCTTCACGAACAACACGTACCGCTCCACTCACAACACGCACCGCTCCACGTACAATACGCACTGCTCCACTCACAACACGCAGCGCTCACGTACAACACGCACCGCTCCACGTGCAACATGCACCTCTCCACTCACAACACGCACTTCTCCACGTACAACACGCACCTCTCCACTCGCAACACGCACCGCTCCACTCGCAACACGCACCGCTCCACTCGCAACACGCACCGCTCCACGTACAACACGCACCTCTCCACTCGCAACACGCACCGCTCCACGTACAACACGCACCACTCCACTCGCAACACGCACCGCTCCACTCAACACGCACCTCTAAACGTACAACACGCACCTCTCCACGTACAACACGCACCGCTCCGCTCGCAACACGCACTCCTCTCGCAACACGCACCGCTCCATGTACGACACGCACCCCTCCACGTACGACACGCACCGCTCCACGTACACACGCACCGCTCCACTCACAACACGCACCGCTCCACGAACACGCACCGCTCCACTCGCAACACGCACCTCTCCACGTACAACACGCACCGCTCCACTCGCAACACGCACCTCTCCACGTACAACACGCACCTCTCCACGTACAACACGCACCGCTCCACGAACACGCACCGCTCCACGTACAACACGTACCTCTCCACGTACAACACGCACCGTTCCACGTACAACACGCACCGTTCCACGTACAACACGCACCGCTCCACATACAAAACGCACCGCTCCACTCAACACGCACTTCTCCACGTCCAACACGCACCGCTCCACGTACAACACGCACCGCTCCGCTCGCAACACGCACCGCTCCGCTCGCAACACGCACGCTCCTCTCGCAACACGCACCGCTCCATGTACAACGCGCACCGCTCCACGTACAACGCGCACCGCTCCACGTACAACACGCACCGCTCCACTCGCAACACGCACTGCTCCACGTACAACACGCACCTCTCCACGTACAACACGCACCGCTCCTCTCACAACATGCACCGCTCCTCTCACAACACGCACCTCTGCATTCGTAACACGCATCTCTCCACGTACACACGCACCGCTCCACTCACAACACGCACCGCTCCACGTACAACACGCACCGTTCCACGTACAACACGCACCGCTCCACGAACACGCACCTCTCCACGTACAACACGCACCGTTCCGCTCGCAACACGCACCGCTCCGCTCGCAACACGCACGCTCCTCTCGCAACACGCACCGCTCCATGTACAACACGCACCCCTCCACGTACAACACGCACCGCTGCACGTAGAACACGCACCACTCCACTCACAACACGCACTGCTCCTCTCACAACACACACCTCTCCACTCGCAACACGCACCGCTCCACGTACAACGTGCACCTCTGCACTCGCAACACGCACCTCTCCACGTACAACACGCACCGCTCGACATACAACACGCACCGCTCCACTGACAACACGCACCGCTCCACTGACAACACGCACCGCTCCACGTACACACGCACCGCTCCACTCACAACACGCACCGCTCCACTGACAACACGCACCGCTCCACGTACACACGCACCGCTCCACTCACAACACGCACCGCTCCACGAACACGCACCGCTTCACGTACATGTCCCTCTCCACATACAACACGCACCGTTCCACGTACAACACGCACCGTTGCACATACAACACGCACCGCTCCACTCACAACACGCAGCGCTCACGTACAACACGCAACGCTCCACTCGCAACACGCACCTCTCCACTCACAACTCTCCACGTACAACACGCACCGCTCCACGTACAACACGCACCGCTCCACACGCAACACTCCGCGTACAACACGCACCGCTCCGCTCGCAACGCGCACCGCTCCGCTCGCAACATGCACCGCTCCACGTACAACACGCACCGCTCCGCTCGCAACACGCACCGCTCCGCTCGCAACACGCACCGCTCCACGTAAAACACGCACCGCTCCACGTACAACACGCACCGCTCCACGTACAACACGCACCGCTCCACGTACAACACGTACCTCTCCACGTACAACACGCACGTTCCACGTACAACACGCACCGTTCCACGTACATGCACCGCTCCACTCGCAACATGCACCGCTCCACGCACCTCTCCACGTGCAACACGCACCTCTCCACTCACAACACACAACTCTGCACGTACAACACGCACCGCTCCACTCGCAACACGCACCGCTCCGCTCGCAACACGCACCGTTCCGCTCGCAACACGCACCGCTCCGTTCGCAACACGCACCGCTCCACGCTCCACTCGCAACACGCACCGCTCCACTCGCAACACGCACCGCTCCACGCGCAACAGGCACCGCTCCACGCGCAACAGGCACCGCTCCACTCACAACGTGCACCGCTCCACGTACGACGCGCACCGCTCCACTCACAACATGCTCCGCTCCATGTACAACATGCACCGCTCCACTCAAAACACGCAGCGCTCACGTACAACACGCACCGCTCCACTCGCAAAACGCACCGCTTCGCTCGCAACACGCACCGCTCCGCTCGCAACACGCACCGCTCCACGTACAACACGCACCGCTCCGCTCGCAACACGCACCGCTCCGCTCGCAACACGCACCGCTCCACGTACAACACGCACCGCTCCACGTACAACACGCACCGCTCCACGTACAACACGCACCGCTGCACATACAACACGCACAGCTCCACTCACAACACGCACCGCTCCACGTACAACACGCACCTCTCCACGTACAACACGACCGCTGCACGTACAACACGCACAGCTCCAGTCACAACACGCACCGCTCCACGTACAACACGCACCTCTCCACGTACAACACGCACCGCTCCACGTACAACACGCACCGCTCCACGTACAACACGCACCTCGCCACGTACAACGCGCACCGCTCCACGTACAACACGCACCGCTCCACGTACAACACGCAACTCTGCACTCAGAACACGCACCGCTCCACACGCACCGCTCCACTCGCAACACGCACCGCTCCACGAACACGCAACGCTCCACGCACAACACGCAGCGCTGCACTCACAACACGCACTGCTCCACGAACACGCACCTCTCCACTCGCAACACGCACCGCTCCACTCGCACCGCTCCACTCGCAACACGCACCGCTCCACTCGCAACACGCTCCGCTCCTCACCACGCTCCACTCGCAACACGCTCCGCTCCACGTACAACACAACACGCACCGCTCCACGTACAACACAACACGCACCGCAACACGCACCGCTCCACTCGCAACACGCACCGCTCCACTCGCAACACGCACCGCTCCACTCGCAACACGCACCGCTACACGTACAACACGCACCGCTCCACTCAACACGCACCGCTCCACTCACAACACGCACCGCTTCACTCACAACACGCACCGCTGCACGTACAACACGCACCGCTCCACTCACAACACGCACCGCTCCTCTCACAACACGCACCTCTCCACGTACAACACGCACCGCTCCACGTACAACACGCACCTCGCCACGTACAACGCGCACCGCTCCACGTACAACACGCACCGCTCCACTCGCAACACGCAGCGCTCCACATACAACACGCAACTCTGCACTCAGAACACGCACCGCTCCACTCACACGCACCGCTCCAGTCACAACACGCACCGCTCCACGTACAACATGCACCTCTCCACGTACAACACGTACCGCTGCATGTACAACACGCACAGCTCCACTCACAACACGCACCGCTCCACGTACAACACGCACCTCTCCACGTACAACACGCACCGCTCCACGTACAACACGCACCTCGCCACGTACAACGCGCACCGCTCCACGTACAACGCGCACCGCTCCACGTACAACGCGCACCGCTCCACGTACATGCAACTCTGCACTCAGAACACGCACCGCTCCACACGCCACACGCACCGCTCCACTCGCAACACGCACCGCTCCACGAACACGCAACGCTCCACGCACAACACGCAGCGCTGCACTCACAACACGCACTGCTCCACGAACACGCACCTCTCCACTCGCAACACGCACCGCTCCACTCGCAACGCTCCACTCGCAACACGCACCGCTCCACTCGCAACACGCACCGCTCCACTCGCAACACGCTCCGCTCCACTCGCAACACGCTCCGCTCCACTCGCAACGCTCCACTCGCAACACGCACCGCTCCACGTACAACACAACACGCACCGCTCCACGTACAATACAACACGCACCGCTCCACTCGCAACACGCACCGCTCCACTCGCAACACGCACCGCTCCACTCGCAACACGCACTGCTCCAGTCGCAACACGCACCGCTACACGTACAACACGCACCGCTCCACTCACAACATGCACCGCTTCACTCACAACACGCACCTCTCCACGTACAACACGCACCGCTCCACGTACAACACGCACCTCGCCACTCGCAACATGCAGCGCTCCACGTACAACACGCAACTCTGCACTCAGAACACGCACCGCTCCACACGCAACACGCACCGCTCCACTCACACGCACCGCTCCACGCACAACACGCAGCTCTCCACGTACAACACGCAGCTCGCCACGTACAACGCGCACCGCTCCACGTACAACACGCACCGCTCCACTCGCAACACGCAGCGCTCCACGTACAACACGCAACTCTGCACTCAGAACACGCACCGCTCCACACGCAACACGCACCACTCCACTCACACGCACCGCTCCACGCACAACACGCAGCTCTCCACATGCACCGCTCCACGAACACACACCTCTCCACGTACAACACGCACCTCTCCACACGCAACACGCACCGCTCCACTCGCAACACGCACCGCTCCACTCGCAACACGCACCGCTCCACTTGCAACGCTCCGCTCGCAACACGCACCGCTCCACTCGCAACACGCACCGCTCCACGTACAACACAACACGCACCGCTCCACGTACAACACAACACGCACCGCTCCACGTACAACACAACACGCACCGCTCCACTCGCAACACGCACCGCTCCACGTACAACACAACACGCACCGCTCCACGTACAACACAACACGCACCGCTCCACTCGCAGCACGCACCGCTCCACTCGCAGCACGCACCGCTCCACTCGCAGCACGCACCGCTACTCGCAGCACGCACCGCTCCACTCGCAGCACGCACCGCTCCACTCGCAGCACGCACCGCTACTCGCAGCACGCGCCGCTACACTCGCAACACGCACCGCTCCACTCGCAACACGCACCGCTGCACATACAACATGCACCGCTCCTCACAACACGCACTGCTCCACTCACAACGCGCAACGCTCCACGTACAACGCACATCGCTCCACGTACAACGCGCACCGCTCCACGTACAACGCGCACCGCTCCACGTACAACGCGCACTGCTCCACTCGCAACTCGCACCGCTCCACGAACACGCACCGCTCGATGCACAACACGCAGCGCTGCACTCACAACACGCACCGCTCCACGAACACGCACCTCTCCACTCACAACACGCACCACTCCACGTACAACACGCACCTCTCCGCTCGCAACACGCACCTCTCCGCTCGCAACACGCACCGCTCCACGTACAACACGCACCGCTCCGCTCGCAACACGCACCGCTCCGCTCGCAACACGCACGCTCCTCTCGCAACACGCACGCTCCTCTCGCAACACGCACCGCTCCATGTACAACGCGCACCGCTCCACGTACAACGCGCACCTCGCCACGTACAACGCGCACCGCTCCACGTACAACACGCACCGCTCCACTCGCAACACGCACCGCTCCACGTACAACACGCACCTCTCCACGTACAACACGCACCGCTCCACACGCAACACGCACCGCTCCACTCACACGCACCGCTCCACGCACAACACGCAGCTCTCCACATGCACCGCTCCACGAACACACACCTCTCCACGTACAACACGCACCTCTCCACTCGCAACACGCACCGCTCCACTCGCAACACGCACCGCTCCACTCGCAACACGCACCGCTCCACTCGCAACGCTCCGCTCGCAACACGCACCGCTCCACTCGCAACACGCACCGCTCCACGTACAACACAACACGCACCGCTCCACGTACAACACAACACGCACCGCTCCACGTACAACACAACACGCACCGCTCCACTCGCAACACGCACCGCTCCACGTACAACACAACACGCACCGCTCCACGTACAACACAACACGCACCGCTCCACTCGCAGCACGCACCGCTCCACTCGCAGCACGCACCGCTACTCGCAGCACGCACCGCTACACTCGCAACACGCACCGCTCCACTCGCAACACGCACCGCTCCTCACAACACGCACTGCTCCACTCACAACGCGCAACGCTCCACGTACAACGCGCATCGCTCCACGTACAACGCGCACCGCTCCACGTACAACGCGCACTGCTCCACTCGCAACACGCACCGCTCCACGAACACGCACCGCTCGACGCACAACACGCAGCGCTGCACTCACAACACGCACCGCTCCACGAACACGCACCTCTCCACTCACAACACGCACCACTCCACGTACAACACGCACCTCTCCGCTCGCAACACGCACCTCTCCGCTCGCAACACGCACCGCTCCACGTACAACACGCACCGCTCCGCTCGCAACACGCACCGCTCCGCTCGCAACACGCACGCTCCTCTCACAACACGCACGCTCCTCTCGCAACACGCACCGCTCCATGTACAACGCGCACCGCTCCACGTACAACGCGCACCTCGCCACGTACAACGCGCACCGCTCCACGTACAACACGCACCGCTCCACTCGCAACACGCACCGCTCCACGTACAACACGCACCTCTCCACGTACAACACGCACCGCTCCTCTCACAGCATGCACCGCTCCTCTCACAACACGCACCTCTGCACTCGTAACACGCATCTCTCCACGTACACACGCACCGCTCCACGTACACACGCACCGCTCCACTCACAACACGCACCGCTCCACATACAACACGCACCGTTCCACGTAAAACACGCACCGCTCCACGAACACGCACCTCTCCACGTACAACACGCACCGTTCCGCTCGCAACACGCACGCTCCTCTCGCAACACGCACCGCTCCATGTACAACACGCACCCCTCCACGTACAACACGCACCGCTGCACGTAGAACATGCACCACTCCACTCACAACACGCACTGCTCCTCTCACAACACACACCTCTCCACTCGCAACGCGCACCGCTCCACGTACAACACGCAACTCTGCACTCAGAACACGCACCGCTCCACACGCCACACGCACCGCTCCACTCGCAACACGCACCGCTCCACGAACACGCAACGCTCCACGCACAACACGCAGCGCTGCACTCACAACACGCACTGCTCCACGAACACGCACCTCTCCACTCGCAACACGCACCGCTCCACTCGCAACGCTCCACTCGCAACACGCACCGCTCCACTCGCAACACGCACCGCTCCACTCGCAACACGCTCCGCTCCACTCGCAACGCTCCACTCGCAACACGCACCGCTCCACGTACAACACAACACGCACCGCTCCACGTACAATACAACACGCACCGCTCCACTCGCAACACGCACCGCTCCACTCGCAACACGCACCGCTCCACTCGCAACACGCACTGCTCCAGTCGCAACACGCACCGCTACACGTACAACACGCACCGCTCCACTCACAACATGCACCGCTTCACTCACAACACGCACCTCTCCACGTACAACACGCACCGCTCCACGTACAACACGCACCTCGCCACTCGCAACATGCAGCGCTCCACGTACAACACGCAACTCTGCACTCAGAACACGCACCGCTCCACACGCAACACGCACCGCTCCACTCACACGCACCGCTCCACGCACAACACGCAGCTCTCCACGTACAACACGCAGCTCGCCACGTACAACGCGCACCGCTCCACGTACAACACGCACCGCTCCACTCGCAACACGCAGCGCTCCACGTACAACACGCAACTCTGCACTCAGAACACGCACCGCTCCACACGCAACACGCACCGCTCCACTCACACGCACCGCTCCACGCACAACACGCAGCTCTCCACATGCACCGCTCCACAAACACACACCTCTCCACGTACAACACGCACCTCTCCACTCGCAACACGCACCGCTCCACTCGCAACACGCACCGCTCCACTCGCAACACGCACCGCTCCACTTGCAACGCTCCGCTCGCAACACGCACCGCTCCACGTACAACACAACACGCACCGCTCCACGTACAACACAACACGCACCGCTCCACGTACAACACAACACGCACCGCTCCACTCGCAACACGCACCGCTCCACGTACAACACAACACGCACCGCTCCACGTACAACACAACACGCACCGCTCCACTCGCAGCACGCACCGCTCCACTCGCAGCACGCACCGCTCCACTCGCAGCACGCACCGCTCCACTCGCAGCACGCACCGCTCCACTCGCAGCACACACCGCTACTCGCAGCACGCACCGCTACACTCGCAACACGCACCGCTCCACTCGCAACACGCACCGCTGCACGTACAACATGCACCGCTCCTCACAACACGCACTGCTCCACTCACAACACGCACCGCTCCACGTACAATGCGCACCGCTCCACGTACAACGCGCACTGCTCCACTCGCAACACGCACCGCTCCACGAACACGCACCGCTCGACGCACAACACGCAGCGCTGCACTCACAACACGCACCGCTCCACGAACACGCACCTCTCCACTCACAACACGCACCACTCCACGTACAACACGCACCTCTCCGCTCGCAACACGCACCTCTCCGCTCGCAACACGCACCGCTCCACGTACAACACGCACCGCTCCGCTCGCAACACGCACCGCTCCGCTCGCAACACGCACGCTCCTCTCGCAACACGCACGCTCCTCTCGCAACACGCACCGCTCCATGTACAACGCGCACCGCTCCACGTACAACGCGCACCTCGCCACGTACAACGCGCACCGCTCCACGTACAACACGCACCGCTCCACTCGCAACACGCACCGCTCCACGTACAACACGCACCTCTCCACGTACAACACGCACCGCTCCTCTCACAACATGCACCGCTCCTCTCACAACACGCACCTCTGCACTCGTAACACGCATCTCTCCACGTACACACGCACCGCTCCACGTACACACGCACCGCTCCACTCACAACACGCACCGCTCCACATACAACACGCACCGTTCCACGTACAACACGCACCGCTCCACGAACACGCACCTCTCCACGTACAACACGCACCGTTCCGCTCGCAACACGCACACTCCTCTCACAACACGCACCGCTCCATGTACAACACGCACCCCTCCACGTACAACACGCACCGCTGCACGTAGAACATGCACCACTCCACTCACAACACGCACTGCTCCTCTCACAACGTGCACCTCTGCACTCGCAACTCCACGTACAACACGCACCGCTCGACATACAACACGCACCGCTCCACTGACAATACGCACCGCTCCACTGACAACACGCACCGCTCCACGTACACACGCACCGCTCCACTCACAACACGCACCGCTTCACGTACATGTACCTCTCCACGTACAACACGCACCGTTCCACGTACAACACGCACCGTTGCACATACAACACGCACCGCTCCACTCACAACACGCAGCGCTCACGTACAACACGCACCGCTCCACTCGCAACACGCACCTCTCCACTCACAACTCTCCACGTACAACACGCACCGCTCCACGTACAACACGCACCGCTCCACTCGCAACACTCCACACGCAACACTCCGCGTACAACACGCACCGCTCCGCTCGCAACGCGCAGCGCTCCGCTCGCAACGCGCACCGCTCCGCTCGCAACACGCACCGCTCCACGTACAACACGCACCGCTCCGCTCGCAACACGCACCGCTCCGCTCGCAACACGCACCGCTCCACGTACAACACGCACCGCTCCACGTACAACACGCACCGCTCCACGTACAACACGCACCGCTCCACGTACAACACGTACCTCTCCACGTACAACACGCACGTTCCACGTACAACACGCACCGTTCCACGTACAACATGCACCGCTCCACTCGCAACATGCACTGCTCCACTCGCAACACGCACCTCTCCACTCACAACACGCAACTCTGCACGTACAACACGCACCGCTCCACTCGCAACGCTCCACACGCAACACGCACCGCTCCGCTCGCAACACGCACCGCTCGCAACACGCACCGCTCCGCTCGCAACACGCACCGCTCCGCTCGCAACACGCACCGCTCCGCTCGCAACACGCACCGCTCCGTTCGCAACACGCACCGCTCCACTCGCAACACGCACCGCTCCACTCGCAACACGCACCGCTCCACGCACAACACGCACCGCTCCACTCACAACGCGCACCGCTCCACGTACGACGCGCACTGCTCCACTCACAACATGCTCCGCTCCATGTACAACATGCACCGCTCCACTCAAAACACGCAGCGCTCACGTACAACACGCACCGCTCCACTCGCAAAACGCACCGCTCCGCTCGCAACACGCACCGCTCCGCTCGCAACACGCACCGCTCCACGTACAACACGCACCGCTCCACGTACAACACGCACCGCTCCGCTCGCAACACGCACCGCTCCGCTCGCAACACGCACCGCTCCGCTCGCAACACGCACCGCTCCACGTACAACACGCACCGCTCCACGTACAACACGCACCGCTGCACATACAACACGCACAGCTCCACTCACAACACGCAACACGCACCGCTCCACGTACAACACGCACCTCTCCACGTACAACACGTACCGCTGAACGTACAACACGCACAGCTCCAGTCACAACACGCACCGCTCCACGTACAACACGCACCTCTCCACGTACAACACGCACCGCTCCACGTACAACACGCACCTCGCCACGTACAACGCGCACCGCTCCACGTACAACACGCACCGCTCCACGTACAACACGCACCGCTCCACGTACAACACGCAACTCTGCACTCAGAACACGCACCGCTCCACACGCACCGCTCCACTCGCAACACGCACCGCTCCACTCGCAACACGCACCGCTCCACTCGCAACACGCACCGCTCCACTCGCAACACGCACCGCTCCACTCGCAACACGCACCTCTCCACTCGCAACACGCACCGCTCCACGAACACGCACCGCTCCACTCGCAACACGCACCGCTCCACTCGCAACACGCACCGCTCCACTCGCCACACGCACCGCTCCACTCACAACACGCTCCGCTCCACGTACAACACGCACCGCCCCGCTCGCAACACGCACCGCCCCGCTCGCAACACGCACCGCCCCGCTCGCAACACGCTCCGCCCCGCTCGCAACACGCACCGCCCCGCTCGCAACACGCACCGCTCCGCTCGCAACACGCACCGCTCCATTCGCAACACGCACCGCTCCATGAACACGCACCGCTCGACGCACAACACGCAGCGCTCCACTCGCAACACGCACCTCTCCACTCGCAACACGCACCTCTCCACTCGCAACACGCACCGCTCCACGCAACACGCACCGCTCGACGCACAACACGCAGCGCTCCACTCGCAACACGCACCTCTCCACTCGCAACACGCTCCGCTCCACTCGCAACACGCACCGCTCCACTCGCAACACGCACCGCTCCACTCGCAACACGCTCCGCTCCACGTACAACACGCCCCGCTCGCAACACGCACCGCTCCGCTCGCAACACGCACCGCTCCGCTCGCAACACGCTCCGCTCGCAACACGCTCCGCTCCGCTCGCAACACGCAGCTCTCCGCTCGCAACACGCACCTCTCCGCTCGCAACACGCACCGCTCCGCTCGCAACACGCACCGCTCCGCTCGCAACACGCACCGTTCCGCTCGCAACACGCACCGCTCCATTCGCAACACGCACCGCTCCACGAACACGCACCGCTCGACGCACAACACGCAGCGCTGCACTCACAACACGCACCGCTCCACGAACACGCACCGCTCCACTCGCAACACGCACCGCTCCACTCGCAACACGCACCGCTCCACTCGCAACACGCACCGCTCCACTCGCAACACGCACCGCTCCACTCGCAACACGCACCGCTCAAGTTACAACTGACAGCACTTTGGGAAGTTTTTATCCACACCCAACTTTTCCCCTGAACCCTCACAGGTTTGAACTTAATAGAACTGATTTTAATTGGAGAACTATCACTCGAATCAGGTGGGCGCTTTGCACACCCAATGGTAGGGCCCCTTTCAAAATGGCGGTGAATGCATCGCTGTGTTAACAGAGCGGTGAGGCCTCCGACCCCGTACTGGGCCGAGAACGCCCCGTGAACACCAGGCGAAGGCAGTGAAAATCGCACGCCCCCCCTCCCCCCCACCTTGTGTGCAATGCCCCGGCGAAGTTGTTAAAATATATTTTAAAATATATCTTTAATGGGGGAGGGGAAATAATTGGGAAATGTTTAAAAAATAGCGGGGAATCACCTCCTGATCAGAGGTGCTCGGTATTGTTCACGGAGAAGCCCCATCAGAAATCATTTCCACCCAACCTTTCTCCAGCTCACAGCTGCTCCTGGAGGCACTTTCCTTAAATCAAAACTTAACGACTTTTAAAAACGATTTTTCTTTATTATGTTGTTCCAGGGAGAAGAACCGGCTGCCAAAAAAAAGTGGTGGCATTTTATGACACTTGCCAAATTGACTTCAAAATCTACTCAGGAACACAGCGGCCCTTAAATGTGCCGATTAAGAGGCAGCTCAGCTTTGGAGAGTAAAAGGAGATTTGAGATCTTGATTAGCCAGAGCGACAGTTTAGCCAATGATGCTTCAAAAAGTCCGCATGAATAGATAGGGGGTTAAAACTGCACTAATCAGCGCCGTGAATTGATTAGTCAAGTATTACAGTGTTCAGTACCTCGTGATTCCAATCCAGCTCTAGACTGCTATTTAACTGCTGCATAATTGGCTTATGAATAGATAATATTACTGGGAATTTTTGTTATGCGCAAATGACTCCCATTATCTTGGATGGGAACGGGTCTATTACTTGGGCAATTTTTCTTCTTCTGACTGGTAATTGGCTGGGAATAAGACCCACCTCTGTCCTCGTCCTGCTCTTACTGCGAGCTGCGTCAACTTCAAAGCCCTTCCCTCCGTCGTAAGCTTCCCTCCGCGGCTTTGCTCAGCCTCCGGCTCAGTGCGTCGCACTCTCTCGCCTCAGAGTCGGAAGGTCGCGGGTTCAAGCCCCACTCCTGAGACTTGAGCGCAAATATCTCGGCTGTCAACTCCTGTCCTGTGCTGAGGCAGTGCTGCACTGTCGGAGGTGCCGTCTTTTGGATCAGACGTTAAACTGAGATCCTCTTTGCCCTCTCGGGTGGGTGTTAAATATCCAAAGGCACTATTTTCGAAGAAGAGCAGGGGGAGTTCTCTCCACTATCCTGGGGCCAATATCTATCCCTCAATCAACATCACTACAACAGATTATCTGGTCATTATCATATTGCTGTTTGTGGGAGCTTGCTGTGCGCAAATTGGCTGCTGCGTTTCTTACATTACAACAGTGACTACACTTCAAAAAGTACTTAATTGGCTATAAAGCGCTTTGGGACGTCCGGTGGTCATGAAAGGCGCTATAGAAATGCAAGTCTTTCTTTCTCCAGCCCTTTATCCCAGCATGCACCCTGACTCTGACCTACTGATTGACCTTCTGCCCTCCATTCCACCACCAACGGCAAAGCCTTCAGTCACCACGTCCCCTTCACTTTGGAGCTCTCTTGCCCCCCCGCCCCCCCCCTCCCAACCTCTTTCCCCTTCTTCAAAAGCCTCCTCATGAAAACCTGCCTACCTTTTATCTGTCACTTGCCCCCTTCTTCTCTCCTTACTTAAGAAGCATAGGAACTAGGAGCAGGAGTCGGCCACACGGCCCCTCGCGCCTGCTCCGCCATTCAATAAGACCATGGCTGATCTTCGACCTCAACTCCACTTTCCTGCCCGATCCCCATATCCCTCGATTCCCTTAGGGTCCAAAAATCTATCAATCTCAGCCTTGAATATACTCAACGATTCAGCCTCCACAGCCCTCTGGGGTAGAGAATTCCAAAGATTCACCACCCTCTGAGTGAAGAAATTCCTCCTCATCTCAGCCGACCCCTTATCCCGAGTCTGTGACCCCTGGCTCTAGACACTCCAGCCAGGGGGAAACAGCCTCTCAGCATCTACCCTGTCAATCCTTGCTCAGTGAGCAGCTCCCCCCCCCCGCCGCCCCTCTCAAAGCTCCGTGGGACATTTCCCCCCCCCTACGAATTGGCAAGGGTAAGCTGTCACTGAGAATTGTGGTGGAACAGGCCAAAAAAAAAGCCAACTTTCAAATGGTGAAGAAGAAATATTTATCCGGCGAGTCAGCGACACGGGGCCTATTATAATCCCGTCACCTTTAATGAGGCCCTGGCTCATTTAGAAGCCTGAATAGGAAACTACTTTCAGAGGAGGGCTCTGGAGCTAATTAAAGTTAGGAACGTGTATAACGTCGGTGCTAAAAAAAAAATACGTAGTAGCTTTTCTGCGCAAAAACTGACCCTTTTCAGTCACGAGCAGTCTGCATAATGACTTATGTAAATGCTTCCTTTTTATACATAAAGCAGAGAGGAGAGGCAGAATGTAGGTGGGGGTGGGGGGGCGAATTATCTGTATTAAAATATTACATCTATGGCTTAAAAGAACCGAGTGGCTTTGGTCTGTTTTTCAAGAGGCAGTGTGCCTTTTGTAGGAGTATCAAGGAAGGATTTCAAAACTATCACACCCCAAATCGGAAATACCTCCAACATATGCTGAACCTCACAATGAGAAAAGGATAAAAACTTCAATCAGGCTATTCATGAATTCAGCTGAACACATTACAAAGTCATTTTGTACAGCCCCGCTTCTCAACGTATCTCCTATCTTCCCTGAATGAATTTATTCCCCAACCCTTTTCACATTCTTTAACCTGTTCTGTACCTTTCCTCTTTCACCTCTGCCAGTGAATGTGTGGCTTGTTTCATGAGTCCGACTGTTGTTGAACTGTGCCCAATCATTTCACTACACATTTTCCCTTAAGTGGGGCTTTAACCCGCTCGCTCTGCATCCTGCACATGCTCAGTGTGTCGTGACTTTTTGCTCAGTGCCCGGAAGGCTGCTTCTGCCCGGCAACAGCGATCTGTTCAGTCACTCCCGCCCGTGGCGAATCCTGTGTTCCGAACCGTTCCCAATCATCCTTTCAAAAAGTGACTGGCGATACCTCGACTGCTGATATCCGTGTGTAACTCTGGTGATTATTAAATCTTGTAAAAGATATTACACAACCAGCCAAACACCTACACAAACCTACCCACAACACAATCTACCCACCCACACTGCTACCCACACACTACCCACATGCACACCTACACAAACCTACCCACAACACAATCTACCCACCCACACTGCTACCCACACACTACCCACATGCACACCTACACAAACCTACCCACAACACAATCTACCCACCCACACTGCTACCCACACAATGCTACCCACAAACCTACCCACCCACAATGCTACCCATACACAAACCTACCCACAACACAAACCTACCCAGACACGCTACCCACACAACACCCAGACACAAACCGACCCACAACACAAATCTACCCACCCACAACGCTACACGCACACATAAAACTACACACACACACAAAACTAGACACATGCATCACAAAATGACACAGACACAGATACACCTTGGCCTCCTGCTTCATCGAAAGCAGTAATTCTCTTGAATGTTTTGATGGTGGATTGAAGATCAATAACATCTAATCAGGCTCCCCTGGCCGGGCTCCCATCTTCCACCCGACATAAACCTGAGCTCATCCAAAGCTCACTGTCCCGTGTCCTAACTCGCACCAAGTGCCCTTCGCCCATCACCCCCTGTGCTCACTGCCCCGTGTCCTAACTCGCACCAAGTCCCGTTCGCCCATCACCCCCTGTGCTCACTGCCCCGTGTCCTAACTCGCACAAGTGCCCTTCGCCCATCACCCCCTGTGCTCACTGCCCCGTGTCCTAACTCGCACCAAGTCCCGTTCACCCATCACCCCCTGTGCTCACTGCCCCGTGTCCTAACTCGCACCAAGTCCCCTTCGCCCATCACCCCCTGTGCTCACTGCCCCGTGTCCTAACTCGCACCAAGTCCCCTTCGCCCATCACCCCCTGTGCTCGCTGCCCCGTGTCCTAACTCGCACCAAGTCCCCTTCGCCCATCACCCCCTGTGCTCACTGCCCCGTGTCCTAACTCGCACCAAGTCCCCTTTGCCCATCACCCTGTGCTCACTGCCCCGTGTCCTAACTCGCACCAAGTCCCCTTCGCCCATCACCCCCTGTGCTCGCTGCCCCGTGTCCTAACTCGCACCAAGTCCCCTTCGCCCATCACCCCCTGTGCTCACTGCCCCGTGTCCTAACTCGCACCAAGTCCCCTTCGCCCATCACCCCCTGTGCTCACTGCCCCGTGTCCTAACTCGCACCAAGTCCCCTTCGCCCATCACCCCCTGTGCTCACTGCCCCGTGTCCTAACTCGCACCAAGTCCCCTTCGCCCATCACCCCCTGAGCTCACTGCTCCGTGTCCTAACTCGCACCAAGTCCCCTTCGCCCATCACCCCCTGAGCTCACTGCTCCGTGTCCTAACTCGCACCAAGTCCCCTTCGCCCATCACCCCGTGCTCACTGCCCCGTGTCCTAACTCGCACCAAGTCCCCTTCGCCCATCACCCCCTGAGCTCACTGCTCCGTGTCCTAACTCGCACCAAGTCCCCTTCGCCCATCACCCCCTGTGCTCGCTGACCTACATTGGCTCCCGGTCAGGCAAGACCTCGATTTTAAAATTCTCATCCTTGTTTTCAAATCCCTCCAGGGCCTCGCCCCTCCCCTCCCTATCTCTGTAACCTCCTCCAGCCCCACAACACCCCCCCCCCCCCATAATCTCTGCACTCCTCCAATTCTGGCCTCTTGTGCATCCCCAATTTTAATTGCTCCACAATTGCCTAGGCCCTAAGCTCTGGAATTCCCTCCCTAAACCTCACCGCCTCGCTTTCCTCCTTTAAGACGCTCCTTAAAACCTACCTCTTTGATCTGCCCTAATATCTCCTTATGTGGCTTGGTGTCAAATTTTGTTTGATAATCGCTTCTGTGAAGCGCCTTGGGACATTTTACTACATCAAAGGCGCTGTATAAATGCAGGTTGTTGTTGTTGTTGTCATACAATAGCTACTGGTTTTATTGATAGGGCAACAGTGACTGCAATACAAAAGCAACCCATTGGTTATTATGTGCTTTCAGATGCCCTGAGGATGTGAAAGGCGCCATAGAAATGTAAGTTACTTAATTCTATTCCCTCCTTTTCTTTGTCTGTCTTGTTTAACACCTCCATCACTGAAAAGGTGGGTGCACAGCAGGTTAACCTTGTTCCCCTTATACAGTCTCATCAGGGCGGTGCCACGGACCAAACAAGGCAAGGACCCTCCCCACAAGTGAAAACAATCTTCTCTGCGTCTACCCTATCAAACCCAAATTTAAAGACCTCTATAATGTCACCTTTTCTTTACTAGAGAAAAGAGCCCCAAGCCTGTTCAGTCTTTCCTGATGGTTGTAACCTCACAGCTCTGATATTCTTTTTTTGCACCTTCTCCAGTGCCTCTATATTCGTTACGTAATATGGAATCCAGAACTGTGCACGGTACTCTGAGTGCATTCTAACCAAGGCTCTATATATAAGTTTAACATAACCCCTCTGCTTTTCACCGCTCAGCCTTCTCTTTCCTCAGAGTTGTGCTGGAGCCGGAGTCTGTGGCGTTAAGCACTGGCCTTCAAAAGCTCCAATTGAGTCCATGACATTCCTTATTTGTTGTAACTCTTTTGCTCTCAGTGAAGTGTATCAACCTAGTTACAGTGAGGAACTGTGCAGGTCTCGAGGCTTCACAATGAAAAATAGCAACTTCAATCTGTCTATTGATGAGTTTAACTGAACACGCCGCAAAGTCATTCCGCACAGACCCCCCGTTTCTCAAGGTAGCTCCTGTCGCCTTTGAATGAATTCATTTTTAAACCCTGCGAATGTCGTTAACCAATTCCATACTTGCAGCAAGTTCCCAATCCTGAAATTTACATCTCGCCTGCTTATGTCGCCCCCTCCCCGCCCCGCCCCACCCCCCTCCCCGCCCCGCCCCACCCCCCTCCTCTTCATTTGAACTGTTCCACTGATTGTGATTGGATAACGGACAGCAAGGTTTCCGTCCATGACATCATCAGAGCCACAATATATTAACGGCATTTCTTTACTGGTTAGATCATTCTCTCTCCCATCCCCCTCCCTAAGGGTAGGTACCGCCACCTTCCTACTGTTAGTTGCCTCACCCTCAATCTAAAAAGGTAAGAAGCCCACCCATTAGGAGGTCCACCTCGAGCATCTGGTAAAGGACCAAGCCAGGACCGTTTCCCAATATGGCAGAGATGACAGAAGGGGACAACTGAGAATCTCCTGCTCCTCTGTCAGCTGTGGCTCAGTGGGTAGTGCTCTCGCCGCTGAGTCAGGAGGTCATGGGTTCAAGCGCCACTCCACCACAACAACAACAACTTGCATTTATATAGCGCCTTTAATAGTAAAATGTCCCACGGTGCTTTACATGAGCTTTATCAAACAAAATTTGACACACGAGGAGATATTAGGACAGATGAAAGAGGTCAGTTTTAAGGAGCTCCTTAGGACAGAGAGGCGGAGAGGTTTAGGGAGAAAATTCCAGAGCTTCGGGCCCAGGCAGCTGAAGGCACGGCCGCCAATGGTGGAGCCATTAAAATCGGGGATGCGCAAGAGGCCAGAATTGGAGGAACGCAGAGATCTCGGAGGTCACAGATCTAGGGAGGGGTAAGGGCATGAAAGGATTTGAAAACAAGGATGGGAATTTTTAAATCGAGGCGTTGATGAACCGGGAGCCAATGTAGGTCAGAGTGTGCAGGGGTGATGGGTGAACGGGACATGATGCGAGTTAGGATACAGGCAGCTGAGCAGGAACCTGACCACATAATCTAGGCTGCCACTTCAGTGCAGTGCTGAGGGAGCGCTGCACTGTCGGAGGTGCTATCTTTCGGATGAGACGTTAAACCGAGGCCCCACCTGCTCTCTCGGGTGGATGTAAAAGATCCCATGGCCACTATTTCGAAGAAGAGCAGGGGAGTTCTCCCCGGTGCCCTGGTCAAGAGTTAACCCTCAATCAACATCAGTAAAAAAAATTCCGAGATGATCTGGTCATCATCACATTGCTGTTAGTGGGAGCTTGCTGTGCGTTTCCTACATTACAACAACGACTGCACTTCAAAAGTACTTCATTGGCTGTAAAGCGATTTGGCACATCCTGAGGTTGTGAAAGGAGCTATATAAATGCAAGACCTTTTCTTTTCCGTTCAGATTCGGGCTTGATCGACCAATGAGGGAGCGGCCCTGACATAAAAGACCTTTGCGAACTCTCCCAGGCCGGCGGGAGAAAGTGCTTCGGAGGCGAGAGAGCCGGGCTCCTCGGGCTTCAGAGTGGACGCACACAGGCCTCGAACCCAATCCCACGTCCATTACTGTAACACGATATATAAAGAGGCACAGAACGGGGACACAGTGTCACGGCCGTCTCTGCTTTTGACACCAGGTGAACACGGAGGCCAGCGTGACTAGCTGCTCAAGTGTGGGCTGCTCGCTCATCACTATCCTGTGGATCAAACCTCACCTTCAACTCGATTAACAAGCCAAGAGGTCGTGGAGGAAAGGTATTGAAAAGAAGAATGGGGGAGAGCCGGGGGGGGGGGGGCAGATGGGTGGGGGCGGAGAACGAAAAGTGTAAATAGGCCCAAATACAACAGAATAGCTCCTTTAAGGGCAAATGATGAAAACCTGCGCATGTAAGAATGAGACTATTTGTACCGGATAATGCACGGAACTGATCGAATTCAATCTATTCAGGCCAATGAAAGGGATACTGTCTCCTTCACTCATTATCTGATAGAAATCCAGCCTCTTGGCACGGACACAATCCCAGTGTCAAGAAGCCTCTGAAAAGGTTATGGCTTGTGTTCAGGTTTCCGAGTGGAAACTGAATAGAATCGCTTTGCAGCTTCAAAAAGCTTTCCTGAGCCTGTTGTTCAGCTCAGTGACTGTGTCAGTATGGCAGGCCTCAACCAGAGTCTGCTGAAGACACTCGCTCAATCTCATCTACTGACCTACATAAGCCTTCAAAGTGGGGATGGGAGGAAGAGACACTGCTTTTTAACCAACTCTTCAATCTTTAACCCTGTCTGTTCTTTGGGGTGGGGTGGGGTGGGGGGCGGGTGGGAAACAAAGATGTTTTTGTTCGATCAGCAGGCCTTGTTCTAAGCATCTCGCTTTCCGAATGAAATGTCCTTGAAGGCAGGGTTGCCCTGCTAGCGCGCCAACAAGTCACACTTTCGCACGGCCTTTCGTGTAACCAACAACCCAAGGTGCTCAAGGGGTAAATGCACGGCCAGCCGTACATAATAACATATAAGAAATAGGAGCAGGAATAGGCCACTTGGCCCCTCGAGCCTGCTCCGCCATTCAATAAGATCATGGCTGATCTTGGGCTCAAAGCCACTTCCCTGCCCGCTCCCCATAACCCTTCACTCCCTTATCTTGCAAAAACCTGTCTATCTCCACCTTAAATGTATTTAACGACCCAGCCTCCACAGCTCTCTGGGGCAGAGAATTTCACAGATTTACAACCCTCTGAGAGAAGAAGTTCCTCCTCATCTCCGTTCTAAAAGCGCGACCCCTTTATTCTGAAACTAAGCCCCCGACTTCTAGATTTCCCCACGAGGGGAAACATCCTCTCTGCATCTACCTTGTCGAGCCCCCTCAGTATCTTATATGTTTCAATAAGATCACCTCTCATTCTTCTAAACTCCAATGAGTATAGGCCCAACCTGCTCAACCTTTCCTCATAAGTCAACCCCCTCATCTCAGGAATCAACCTCGTGAACCTTCTCTGAACTGCCTCCAATGCAAGTATATCCTTCCTTAAATAACTCCAGGTGTGGTCCCTGATCTGAGTGCTGACCATCCAGCTGGGGTGGAAGCTGGGACTTTGCAGTAGGTCTCGGCATCTTTGCCCCAGGGAGGGGTAAAAGTAGGGGTTCCATATCATTAATCCAGTGACCTCTGCTAGAAAATGAGTGAATGAATGCGCGTGTGTGTAAGCGTGTGCATGTATAAGCACACGAGTGTGTGTGTGTGTGTGTGTGTATATAAGCACATGCGTGTATAAGCACATGATATAAGATTCTGAGGGGGTAGATGCTGAGAGGCTGTTCCCCCTGGCTGGAGAGTCTAGCACTAGGGGGCATAGTCTCAGGATAAGGGGTCGGCCATTTAGGACTGAGATGAGGAGACATTTCTTCACTCAGAGGGGTGTGAATCTTTGGAATTGTCTACCCCAAAGGGCTGTGGAAGCTGAATCGTTGAGTATATTCAAGGCTGAGATCGATAGATTTTCGGACTCTCGGGGAATCAACGGATACGAACGGGAAAGTGGAGTTGATGTCGAAGATCAGCCATGATCTTATTAAATGGCGGAGCAGGCTCGAGGGGCCGTATAGTCTACTCCTGCTCCTAATTATTGTTATATTCGCAAGCGTGTGCATGTGTGTGTATAAGCATGCATGTGTGTTTGTGTGTGTGTGTGTAAGCATGTGTATGTGTAGGTGTGCAGAGTCTCCTTTCTGGCACTGCAGCAGTCACTGGGAGAATTGGACAATACAGCGTATTGTCAAAGTGCACTGAGAGGCCCCTTCACCAACTGACTGCACTAACAGATCAACTCAATACTGAGTAGCTTCAAATCCAGGGCTGACATGGCACAAACTCCCCGGTCACATCCTGTGGGTTGGATCTCCTCAGGACATGCGTTCAAGTGTCATCTAAATACGATGGTTGCATCGTAAAGTTACTGGGCCTGCGTCAATGTGAAGAATCTGCCATTTTGTCCCAATGAATAAGGAACAATGGGTGATTTCCACAAAATATTTATGCCTCGGTGGGAGGTAGGAGGGAGGAATAAAGTAACACAGCGCTTTCTTACAAGACGTTAAGCCATTGGTAGTTTCAGTGGCCGTTACGTATCCTACAGTATTGACGTAAGAAAACTACTAGGCGCTTGGTCTAAGCGTTAAACAAAGCTTTAATCAACTGTTTCACAACATGGAGGTCTAGTTGTGTCCTTCACTAGTTCCTGTTAAGAATGTCCTGCGCAAGCTGGGCCCGTGCCCGAGTATTTATACTCTCCCTGGACAGCGCCACCCGCAGGCCGCTCAGTATTATTTCATAAGTCTTTCTTTCATGAATGACTGATTCATGTCAAGTATTATTCGACGAAGAGTTGGAAGCCCTCCCTAGGTCTTGCCCAACATTCCTTCCTCAATCAGATGCACCAGGCCAACTGCTCGTTCAGCTCTGCGGGATCTTACTGGGGACTGCTGCCCTTGCCCACATAGCAATGGGCGCTGCTCTTCAAAGCGAGTTGCTGTGTGTGAAGTGCTTTGGAGCTGTTTCTGAGAGCGCGGCTGTAAAAGTGAAAAGCTTTCTTTGTTCCAGAGCTGTCGGGGCTCCTTGGCGGCACACTGGATGGTAACGAGAACATGAGGACCTTTCTCTTTACTGTTGCTAAATTGCACTTAAATACCATGAACCACAGATTAGCTCCCGAGAAAATAGACATTAATACCACCACATTAGCCAGTGATGATTTGGCTTTGTTAATATTAGCGGATATTAGATATTAAGCGCGCTCGAAGCTTGATCTGAGGCCACTGTTGGCTCATTCACACAGTAATTACATAAGAAACGATTGTGCTCGGAGTAAGACTGAGGAAATCGATCTTAAATGATCACGGACTAAAATGATGGCCCTCAAGACAGAAATCAGTATTCTACGATGCCTCGCACTTTAAGCGGCTTGAAGTGTTCATTTCCAGCTACCGTTGCCGCTAGCTTTTGCTCGAAGCAAAGTCCTGGGTGGCTCACCCCTCCACCCTACGGCTCAACAGACTTCAGGTGTGGGCCACACCTCCCCTTCCAACCCAACAGTGCAAAAGAGATTGGAAACTTGCATGTGTGCACGCGCGTCTGTGTGTGTGGGTGTGTCTGTATGTGCATACGTGTATATGTATGTATGTGTGCGTGTGCATATGCGTGTTTTTCTTTCATTCATGTGTGCATGTATATGCATGTGTGCGTGTCCATGTGTGCATGTATATGTGCGTGTCCATGTGTGTGTACATGTATATACGTGTGTGCGTATCCATGTGTGTGTATATACGTGTCCATGTGTGCGTGTATATATGTGTGCATGTTCATGTGTGCGTGTGTATGTGTGTAATTCCAGCTTAAACCCACCTCCTCCAACTCTGCAGCCCAGCTAACAGGCTTCAGATCTAAAGCTGATGGATGATGCTGGAATATATTTTGTTTGGTGCCTTGTCCAAGAGGCTAGACTTCCATCGGCAGTGAGTGTCAGCAGGCTGTATAACTGTGGAGGATCACCGGCTGATCCTGTCCTGATACCCTCACGAGAGCACAGCAGGTTGATTTTTAAAAAAAACTTTTCCTCTGTAAGCCCAGGGGGCCCCCTGATGTCGAGCGGACATCGGCTCACCTTGGCACAGAGGCCCGGGGAATTGACCCCGGCACCTCGCTGCTACTGGGGCCGACACTGAGCCATGCACTTAGCTGGTGAGCCACGGGGGTGAAGCCAATCAGGGGACACAGCCGCTCAGATGGGTCAGCGTGACCTTGAGGCCTGCTCTGCTCTGAATCGGCCAAGCGCCAGGCGTAACCGTGACGACGGAGGATCTCTCTCAGAGCAGGAGCCCGACAGCTGCCGCAGGAAAATCGCGGGGGTGCGCCATCCATATTTATTATTTAAATATGGTAGTACTTATTACAACTCATCAATTACATAATAACTCCATTACATTCATTAGCCGCAATAAAACAAAGCCTTAAAAACAGCTTTAGGGTTAACAGTATAAATGCAGTGGTAAATTTTTACAGATAAATCAATAATATTAACAGTACAGGTAACCCATAGTGGAAAAACTATTTTACGCCAGGCCTATTGGCAATCTTAGTGACTCCTCGTTTTTACTGGGTATTAAGGCCTTTTTTTTTTGCTGTTACGGGGGGGGGGGGGGAACCCAAAAAAACAACGAACGGCTACCAAAAACAGGCGACACCCCACACCTTTGTAGCTCACCGCAAGATTTTCATTACCTGCCTCACAAAAAGGGCCAGGAAACGGGATCTGACGCCATTAATCGGCGTAACTGTACCGAAAAAAATCTTTCACAACGAACTCGCCCAGCTGATAATTCCCTTGGGTTCCCTCTCTCTCTCTCGCCCCCCCTAATTGCGTCAATCCTGTTTGTTCTCACCAAGGGTCAGCAGGCTGTCGGCGCTCAGCCTTTCCTTCAGTGTCTTAATAATTCTGCATGACAAGAGGGACGTGACCCTCTCTGACCCCCAATTCCCCCCCACCCCACCCCACCCCCGATTCCCCCCCACCCCACCCCCAATTCCACCCGACCCCCAATTCCCCCCGACCCCACATTCCCCCCGACCCCACCCCCAATTCCCCCCCACCCGACCCCCAATTCCCCCCCACCCCACCCCCAATTCCCCCCCACCCCACCCCCAATTCCCCCCCACCCCACCCCCAATTCCCCCCACCCCACCCGACCCCCAATTCCCCCCACCCCACCCGACCCCCAAATCCCCCCACCCCACCCGACCCCCAATTCCCCCCACCCCACCCGACCCCCAAATCCCCCCCACCCCACCCGACCCCCAAATCCCCCCCACCCCACCCGACCCCCAATTCCCCCCACCCCACCCGACCCCCAAATCCCCCCCACCCCACCCGACCCCCAAATCCCCCCCACCCCACCTGACCCCCAATTACCCCCCAGCCCACCACTTCCCCCACTCCTCCAGACCCCCAATTCCCCCCACCCCACCAGACCCCCAATCCCCCCCACCTCACCTGACCCCTAATCCCCACCTCACCTGACTCCTAATCCCCCCCACCCCGCCAGACCCCCAATTCCCCCCCACCCCGCCAGACCCCCAATTCCCCCCCCACCCCACCCGACCCCCAATTCCCCCCCACCCCACCCGACCCCCAATTCCCCCCACCCCACCCGACCCCCAAATCCCCCCACCCCACCCGACCCCCAATTCCCCCCACCCCACCCGACCCCCAAATCCCCCCCACCCCACCCGACCCCCAAATCCCCCCCACCCCACCCGACCCCCAATTCCCCCCACCCCACCCGACCCCCAAATCCCCCCCACCCCACCCGACCCCCAAATCCCCCCCACCCCACCTGACCCCCAATTACCCCCCAGCCCACCACTTCCCCCACTCCTCCAGACCCCCAATTCCCCCCACCCCACCAGACCCCCAATCCCCCCCACCTCACCTGACCCCTAATCCCCACCTCACCTGACTCCTAATCCCCCCCACCCCGCCAGACCCCCAATTCCCCCCCACCCCGCCAGACCCCCAATTCCCCCCCCACCCCACCCGACCCCCAATTCCCCCCCACCCCACCCGACCCCCAATTCCCCCCACCCCACCCGACCCCCAAATCCCCCCACCCCACCCGACCCCCAATTCCCCCCACCCCACCCGACCCCCAAATCCCCCCCACCCCACCCGACCCCCAAATCCCCCCCACCCCACCCGACCCCCAATTCCCCCCACCCCACCCGACCCCCAAATCCCCCCCACCCCACCCGACCCCCAAATCCCCCCCACCCCACCTGACCCCCAATTACCCCCCAGCCCACCACTTCCCCCACTCCTCCAGACCCCCAATTCCCCCCACCCCACCAGACCCCCAATCCCCCCCACCTCACCTGACCCCTAATCCCCACCTCACCTGACTCCTAATCCCCCCCACCCCGCCAGACCCCCAATTCCCCCCCACCCCGCCAGACCCCCAATTCCCCCCCCACCCCACCCGACCCCCAATTCCCCCCCACCCCACCCGACCCCCAATTCCCCCCCACCCTCTTTGACCCCCAATTCCCCCCACCCCACCAGACCCCCAATTCCCCCCCACCCCACCCGACCCCCAATTCCCCCCACCCCACCCGACCCCCAATTCCCCCCCACCCTCTTTGACCCCCAATTCCCCCCACCCCACCAGACCCCCAATTCCCCCCCACCCTCTCTGACCCTTAATTCTCCCCCCACCCCACCAGACCCCCAATTCTCCCCACCCCACCTGACCCCCAATCCCCCCCACCCGACCCCCCCTCATATCCTCACACCTTGCACAACAGTAATGCGCTACATCAACTCAGTTTGCTTGCTGAGTTTCAACAAAGGTCCCCCCCCCCCTCCCATTTTAAAATTACAGGAAAAGCAGGGTTGCCAACCCTCCAGGATTGGCCTGGGGTCTTCCAGGAATTTCAGAGTCATCTCCAGGACGGCGCGGAGATCAAAAACGCAGGAGGAAAAAAGAATTCTTTCAAAGCCCTTTGTTTATTAGTTATAAAAATATGGAGATAAAAGGGGCTGTTTGACTGACAGTCAAGAATCATCTAGTCAGGCCACGAGGAGTCTATATGCTTTCTGATTTTAGTGTAGGAAGGCCGCGAGGATGGACGGGTCGGGCGACCAATGGCGGGAGTGTAGGGGGGTGCCCAGGGCGGTTGGAGGCAGGAGGTCACGTGATTAAACCTTCAGGAATATGTCCAAGCACAGTTGGCAACCCCGATTCACTGGCTCACGGCGCTGGGTGGTGAGAGTGGGTGGGTGGGAGGTTGGCATCGTGAGGTGGCCGTAATGCCACCCGTCCGAATCTAGCCTCTTCGTCTCCTGGGCAATTACTGCCGATGGGGATGATTACAGGGTGCGAGGGAAAGCGTGTCTCGCCTCCCAGAGGAATCCCCGGTAAATTCATCCCACCTCCCGAAACATAGGGAATACTGTACTGGGAAAATACTGGCCCGGGCAACCTGTTAACAGGCTGGTCACAGCTAATGCCAATACAAAGGGGACTGTTCGCCAGGGAAATTGTGGGAATAACGCCAGCGATGGTTTCTTCTTGGATCAGGAATTCTGTGCACGGGAATAGCTTGGCACTCAACACACGAGCGGAAGGATAGGGACCAGGAGTGGGCCATTAAGGTCCAGGGGTGTCTGCTCCAGCACTAATCGCTCCGTCAACCACAGCTGGCGAAACACCTGGGGATCACATGGCCTGTGAGGTTGTGTAACTTTAGATTTTGCACCATTACCATCCCACCACCGTGGTGTGCCGGCCTCGACCACCCTGCGAGCATCCCCCTACTGACACAAAGCCTAGCCTGGCCATTTGGGAGTGTGCAAATCGGGCATGCTACCCCCCACCCCTCCCCGACCCCGTGCACGGTTCTCCGATCCGTGCTCCCATCGAGTATGGCTCCGAACCGGGAATGGAGCCTCTTAAACCAAGTTCTTCCCCCACCTCCCCTCCCCACCCCCCTGCTCCCTACCACAGGAAGTGGCTCGTGCTAGACTGTGGGTCCACAGAGGCCAATCGCCCAACAGAAATACAGACCGCTGCCCATTCTTCTGGCACTGGATTGACCGTGAGCAGAAATAATGAGCGTCAAAGGCTATTTGACCACCGGGGCGGGGGCATCACTGCCGAGCCTGTCTTTACCCAACATCCAACAGGTCGCACCTTTCCAGCAGCAGTGACTGGAGAGTGAGCAAGAACGCATGATCCAGGGAGCACGTCTGATGACCCGGCTCTACCTCAGCTACCGGTGGCACCAAGTCTGGTCGGCGCAGCACCTCGCTGAGATCAACTGTTTATTTCCAGCTCTTCTGTAACCATCGGCAGGACTTAAAAAGTTAATGAAGTCTCCCTCAGACACATAAAGCTTTTATAGATTATTTCAAAATGAGAGTGATATCATTTGAAAGAGAAACCCCCTCCCCCTCCGCTGATTACACTCCGCAATCTCGCAGAGACACCGGGACCGATGTGGTTGGAAACCAATCATTACTCATTTAGTTGTGCCTCACTATCCAATCTATAAGAGATCCTTATCCGGCAGAACATCGCTGGACTAACACTTGTTTATCTGGATTCAGCTGCTTTGCCCAGACAGTGGTGTTGCTGCCGTTGCCCCGGCAACGGAACAAAACGGCCTTGAAGAGCCTTCCAGCTTGAAGGTCAATGTTAAGAACTGAAGCGGGTTAAGGAGCGAGGCTCGTGCTTCAGTCGCCGCTGCTTGTGCAGTCACACTCGGTGAAGCTGAACTACCCCCCCTCCCCCTGTGATCTGGCACTGAATGGTTCAGCGCACTTCAACAGGCTGAGGTCACATATCTTGCCCGGCCTACTGGAAGGGCTTGGACAGTTCGGCAGCAAGCCAGGCCACTGTCAGATAAACTGGCTGTTCTTTAGTACATTTTTTAAAAAAGTTTCTAAGTTAGAAACTTTTTGTAACTTAAATGTATATTTAGCTAGCTTTCTCTATACACATTTGTGTGTGTCAATCAATATCTATATATGTGTGTATATACATATACACACACATACTTTAATATGTATATATGCACACATATATATACACACACACACATACATACATATACACACACACACATACATATACACACACATACATACACACACATACATATACACACACATATATACACACACATACATACACACACTACATATACACACACACACACATACATATACACACATATATAGTATCAGTAATGGTGACCATTAAACTACCGGAGTGTCGTAAAAGCCCATCTGGTTGACTAATGTCCTTTAGGGAAGGAAATCTGCCGCCCTTACCCGGTCTGGCCTATATGTGACTCCAGACCCATCAGCAATGTGGTTGACTCTTAACTGCCCTCTGAAATGGCCGAGCAAGACACTCAAACCGCTACAAAGAAGAAGTATCGCGGACTGCAGCGGTTCAAGAAGGCGGCTCACCACCACCTTCTCAAGGGCAATTAGGGAGGGGCAATAAATGCCGGCCTTGCCAGCGATGCCCACATCCTGTGAACGAATAATAAAATACACACACACACACACACAAATATATATCTATATACATATAACATAAATAAAAAGGTACCCAGAGCAAGCTGATGTCGCACTTTGATAAGACCAGGAACAACTTTAAAATCCTGGGTGCCTTTGACCAGCCATCTAAAACTGGCAAACGGGTTCCAGTCGGCAAAGCTCCCTGACCAAACAACGACTGAACTCTGATTGACCCGAGCATCTAATTATTTGACAATCGGACCGTACACCGTTCCACCGTAGCAAAATACTGCATAGCCTGATATAGCATTCTTCTCCCAGTGCAACAGTGACTAACCAGGAACAATACCACAGGAAATGTTGGCGCAACATAGTAAAAATGGTACGTCTCTAGTGTGTGTCCTGTGGCCGCCCCATTTCATGTATGGCGCTCTAAATTTCTGTGCCGCACTTTTAAAAAGAAAGTATCAAGAAAGCTGTCCACTTGGAAATGCACAGACAATTTTTTAAAAAATCTTTATTGACATAGGATTTTCAGGCCTGGAAAATCACCTTGGATGGTGGTGCAAAGTGGAACTGAATATCAGGCGCTGCGCGTATAACGGGCAACCAACCCGATACTGCCCTTTTTTTTGCGCCACCGCCCCGAGACGAATTTCTAGGCCATAAAATGTCTGTCCCCTCCGAGTGACGTTGGCAGTCACACTTTGGGGGCGGGGGGGGGGAAAAAGTCAGGTATTTCATCAGGGATTCTGACCTGCTGCCGGAGGAGCAATGAAACTCTTATTCACCACAACCCAGTGCTTGCTTAACAGCAATTCGGCATTGTGGCCTTAAGGAAAAAAAAACAACCTCACCTTAGCAGCAGAATAATACATCGGACAACATAGGTTATAACGCTCCTGTCCTTTTAAAACTACGCATCATCTGACTTGCCAGACCAGCACTGTCCGAGATGTGACAGCAGTATATAAAATATATATTACGTCTTGCACACAGTGCGCATTTCCTGTGTCACGCTTATTTCCTTGCTCTTCACGCTTTCTGCCTCCAACACTGCTTTCTTTCTTGCCTATGCAGAACAACCCATAAAATGCTGTGTGTTTTCAGCTCCCTCTCGCCAAGAGCATAGCAGTGCCACAGCGTCTAGCATTCCGAGTTGACCTGTCAACAAAACAAGGTTAGGGTTCTCATCTGCAGGCTGGCCTCCAACGGGACCCACCATTTATTTCAAAAAATGCTCCTTCTAGTCTTACAGAGACACACGCCAACGTTCTACTTTCCAGGGTATAATAGTCCTTTGTCCTTACCAAAGACCTCTGACTTACCTCGAGCAGAACTACAACGATTTGCGAGTGCAGACAAAAAAAAAGCTGTGAAACATGTCCATCACACTTCAGGTGCTGCACATGCAAATTACTGTGCCACACTATTTTTTTTAATATAAAGTCCAATAAAGGAGAAAAAAAGAATCCAATCATTTCCTGCAAACACCTCAAGATATACCTGAAAGCAATTAGTCTCTAGCTGGCCTCAAGATGTAGATATTTACAGCAATAAAACTGCGTGGTCTTAAAGCGACACACCGCTGTGCCTCAGCAGCAGAATAATACACTGTGGACACTACGGTACACTGCTCCTGTTGTTGTAAACCAGCAAGACTTACCAGAAGCAACACCATCTGCTTTCTAACTTCAAACTGAAATCATTCATTCACAAACAAAATTTTCTTCCATTGGGCTCAACGATGTGTTTTTTGTGGGCGAGACTGAGATTTAACTTGTTCGATTGGTGCTTATCATCAGAAAGGGCTGCATTGCAACCCCACGCAGTAGCCTCCTTACAAATTCTGGTCAGTTCGGGTGCAACGTTACTGCAGTACCTGAGGGGGGGGGGGGGGAGGGGCGGGGTCACCAACCCTCCAGGATTGCCCTGGAGTCTCCAGGAATTAAAGGTTAATCTCCCCGGACAACTGCTGCTAGTTTACTCCCGGGGGAGAAAAATCATAGTGGGGGTTGGGGGGGGAGCATTAAAAAAATGGTGTTTATTTTTCATTTTTGTATCATTAGTTATGAAAGTAAGGGAGGCGAGGAGGAAATGACACGAAAATTGGTGGAGTGGTAAATAGCGAGGAGGGAAGCCTCAGGCTACAGGACGATATAGACGGGTTGGTCAGATGGGCAGAACAGTGGCAAATGGAATTTAACCCTGAAAAGTGTGAGGTGATGCATTTTGGGAGGACTAACAAGGCAAGGGAATACACAATGAATGGTAGGACCCTAGGAAGGGCAGAGGATCAGAGGGACCTTGGTGTGCATGTACATAGATCCCTGAAGGCAGCAGGACAGGTAGATAAGGTGGTCAAAAAGGCATATGGGATACTTGCCTTCATTAGCCGAGGCATAGAATATAAGAGCAGGGAGGTTATGATGGAGCTGTACAAAATGCTAGTTAGGCCACAGCTGGAATACTGTGCGCAGTTCTGGTCACCACACTATAGGAAGGATGTGATTGCATTGGAGAGGGTGCAGAGGAGATTCACCAGGATGTTACCTGGGCTGGAGCACTTCAGCTATGAAGAGAGACTGGACAGGCTGGGGTTGTTTTCCTTCGAGCAGGGAAGGCTGAGGGGGGACCTGATTGAGGTGTACAAAATTATGAGGGGCATAGATAGGATAGATAGAAAGGAACTTTCCCCCTTAGTAGGGGGGTCAATAACCAGGGGCATAGTTTCAAGGTAAGGGGCAGGAGGTTGACAGGATTTGAGGAAAAATCTTTTCACCCAGAGGGTGGCTGGAATCTGGAACTCACTGCCTGAAAGGGTGGTAGAGGCAGGAACCCTCACAACATTCAAGAAGCATTTAGATGAGCACTTGAAACGCCATAGCATACAAGGCTACGGACCAAGTGCTGGAAAATGGGATTAGAATAGACAGGGCTTGATGGCCGGCGTGGACACGATGGGCCGAAGGGCCTCTTTCTGTGCTGTATAACTCTATGGGGGAGAAATTGAGTATAGCCCCGTTTGGAGCGCCAGCCTCGCCAGGGCGCTAAAAGTAGCGCCCCGGAAACATTCGTGCCCCCGCACCGGAAATTGAGTGGTTGCGCCCCAAAGGGAAGCGCGGCGCTACTGGAGGCGCCCCACATCCCTCTTGGGGCGCTGCAAGTGAATATCGTGGCGCAACGCGCCACACGCTGCGGCGCGTCGCGCTGCGGTATTGCAGGCCTTCCTCCTTCTTAAAGGGGAGGGGCCTTGTGCAGCGCAATCTGGGGCCCAGCTGGGCCCCCGGGGATCGGGAGTGCAGGCAAAAGAGACCGGCACCGAAGAGAAGTGCCGGGCTCTTGGAGCGCAGCCGGCACTCCGCGGGGGGGGGGGGGGGGTTCAGGAGGCCGGGGACGGGAGCGCAGGCAGGTGCTGGCAGGCGGCTAATAACAAAAATGGCCGCCCCGCACCTCGCCTTTAATTTGCGCTTCCCCGGCCGTAGGTACACCACCCGGACCCTGTCGGACATAGCGTCCGGCGGTAAATCAGGGGGCGCTGCCGAATATTGTGGCCGGAGTGTCAGCGGGGCGCTGCGCACACCGGTGACATCATCGGCAGCGACGCAGCGCTAGCAGTTAGCGCCACAACTAACGTCCCGCGGAATTCAGCGGGAGGCGTGGGCAGTGCCGCGCCCGGGCGTGAGTTGGCTTGCAACCCACTTAGCGCCCTCTTAAGGCGCTAACGGGTGGCGCAGCCAACTGAATTTCTGCCCCATGACTTTATCTGACTCTAGGAATGGTTGTTTGAATTGACAGGGGAGTTTGGAGGCGGGAGTTCATGTGATGAAATCGCCAGGAAAGCATCCAACCAGAGTTGGCGCCCCTATCAGTGCCAACACACGGTGTCTCTCCCTCAAATACCTACTGATCTGCTGCGCATTTCCTGTTTTTAATTTCACACTTCCAGCATTTTGCGGTCGTCCGTTTTCACCCGTTAAGTTGTTTCAGCTTTTCTGGTACTTCAACTCGTGGAAAATCTTCACACCCTATCTGAGGACAACCAGCGGCTAAAGCAGAACAGGCCACGGTACCCAGAAAGTGCTGCAGGAAGGAGAAGCGATGGCGTGCTCCCCCTCCTCCGGCCCTTAATGCTGCGCTATCAGCTGGGCTTCTCCATAGCTTGTCGACACATTCTTCGGAACTAACTGCAGAAGAATATATCGATGCAAACATGGGAGAAGTTTCAAAAAATGCTAATACGATATTTAGAAAATCCGTGACATCTATTCTAAGGATAAGGGGTAAGCCATTTAGGACAGAGATGAGGAGGAATTTCTTCACCCAGAGAGTGGTGAACCTGTGGAATTCTCTACCATAGAAGGCAGTAGAGGCCAATTCATTAAATATATTCAAGAAGGAGTTGGATATATTTCTTAAGGCTAAAGGGATCAAGGGATATGGGGAGAAAGCAGGAACAGGGTACTGAATTTGGATGATCAGCCATGATCTCATTGAATGGCGGAGCAGGCTCGAGGGGCCGAATGGCCTACTCCTGCTCCTATCTTCTATGTTTCTATGTTTGTTACGCTGCTTCAAAGGTTTCATTAAGGCCTACAGCGCGATCCGATGACTGATCATTCAGTCCTCGGCCAGCTTTTGTGTACACTGCTGAATTTTTTTTTATAACTGCTGCTTAGTTTTCCTATTAATTGACGGACCAAATAGATGGGAGGCAGATCCCCCTCCCAGGCCCCTGCATTCTCGAGCCTGCTGCCAGGGTAGCGACGGTACTGTTATTTATCAAGTGTTTCCTGCTGTGAGTACAAGAGCAAGCGTTTTTCACACTGCAGCTAGTGCAGTACAGCTTGCAGCCTCTTCACAGAATAGTACAGCACAGAAGGAGGCCATTCAGCCCATCGAGTCCATGCCGACTCTATCGAGGAGCGATCCAGTTAGTCCCCGCATCCCTGCTCTTTCCTGCAGGATAGGCGCACCAACATCAGTGTTCTCGCTCAGGCCAACATCCCCAGCATCGAAGCTTTGACCACACTCGATCAGCTCCGATGGACGGGTCACATCGTCCGCATGCCCGATACGAGACTCCCAAAACAAGCGCTCTACTCGGAGCTCCGACACGGCACGAGAGCCCCAGGTGCGCAGAGGAAACGCTTCAAGGACACCCTCAAAGCCTCCTTGAAAAAGTGCAACATCCCCACCGACACCTGGGAATCCCTGGCCCAAGACCGCACAAAGTGGAGGAGAAGCATCCGGGAAGGTGCCGAACACCTCGAGTCTCTTCGCCGGGAGCAAGCGGAAGGAGCCCACGTCAACCCAAGCACCCCACCCACCCGTCCCTTCAACCACCGTCTGCCCCACCTGTGACAGAGACTGTAGGTTCCGCATTGGACTCATCAGTCACCTGAGAACTCATTTTTAATGTGAAAGCAAGTCATCCTCGGTTCCGAGGGACTGCCTAAGAGAGAGAGAGAGAAAGAAAGAAAGCTCTCTCCCCATATCCCTACAATTTTTTCTCCTTCAAGTTTTTATCCAATTCTCTTTTGAAGGTGACTATTGAATCTGTATCCACCGCCCTATCAGGCAGCGCTTTCCAAATCCTAACCATTCGTTGCGTAAAAATGTTTTTCCTCACTTTGCCTCTGGTTCTTTGCCAATCACCTTAAATCGCCCTCTGGTTAGTGACCCTTCAGCCATTGGAAACAGTTTCTCCATCTAAAACTCCTCTTAGTCTTCTCTGCTCCAAGGAGAACAATCCCAGTCTATCCACGTAGCTGTAATCCCTCATCCCCGGAACCATTCTAGTAAATCTCTTCTGAACCCTCTCCAAAGCCTTCACGTCATCCCTAAAGTGCGGTGCCCAGAATCGGACACAATACTCCAGCTGGAGCCGAACTAGTGTTTTATAAAGGTTTTTATTATTCATTTTTATATATCATACAGTCACTTTGATGGAATTCATATTCATAAGCAGCCTTAATCACTGCAGTGTGGATTAGGTGTTCATGCACGCTACTAAATATAGTGCTGTGCGCAAAATTCTATCCCCCCACCTCCCTGATCTCTGCTCGACACCTCCCACCGACTGCCTGGGCAAGATTGGGAACTCGCTGGGTAGGAGGTTCCGCAAGCAGTTCGGCATCCTGCTAACATGGTGTATCATCAAATTGGTGGGCCCTTTGGCTTGGGCACAGTGTCTGGTCAGTTGCCAATCTAGGTTGAACTGTCAGGCACAGCAGCCAAACAGAGCCCAGGTGCCAGTTGGAAAAAAAAACAGAAGAGGAAATCTTGTTTTTTTTTTTGGGAGACAAATCTCGGGTTTTCCTGCTCGAGTTACACGCCAGCAGACAGTTGGGCCCGTGCCATTGCGTGGATGCCACCGAGCTGGCCATGGGTGCCAAAGGCATCCTTCTCAGTCCTAACCCGCAGCACACTCTTGGAAAGACTACAGAGGGGAAGAGAAGGAGACAGCCCTTCACTCAACTCCAGTAAATTCCTGGGCATTTGAACCTCAAGGACTGAGTCTCAAAGCGAAGGACTTTCCACTTCAGGATGTGCCAAAAAAAAAATCAGTATATTTAAAACACACTTGGGCAGATGTAAATAATTATTAAATGCTTTTGATTTGGGCAAGGTTAAGCCTGTGGGAGACTATTTGGGAGACATGATTCTTATAGAAGGCTGCCATTTCAAGAATCTGAACAGAAAGCTCTTGGTGAATCATAGAATCTTACAGCACAGAAAGAGGCCATTCGGCCCATCTGGCCTGTGTCGGCTCTTCGAAAGAGCTGTCCAATTCGTCCCACTTCCCCTGCTCTTTCCCCACAGTCCTGCAATTTTTTGTCCTTTTCAAGTATTTATCCAATTGCCTTTTGAAAGTTACTACTGAATCTGCTTCCACCGCCCTTTCAGGCAGTGCATTCCAGATCACAGCAACTTGCTGTGTAAATAAATTCTCCGCAAGTCCCCTCTGGTTATTTTGTTAGTTATCTTAAATCTGTGTCCTCTGGTTGCTGGCTCACCTGCCACTGGAAACAGTTTCTCCTTATTTACTCTATGCATGGCAGATGCAGTATAATGTGGATAAATGCGAGGTTATCCACTTTGGTGGCAAAAACAGGAATGCAGATTATCTGAACGGCAATAGATTGGGAAAAGGGGAAGTGCAACGAGACCTGGGTGTCCTTGTGCACCAGTTGCTGAAGGTAAGCATGCAGGTGCAGCAGGCGGTTAAGAAGGCAAATGGTATGTTGGCCTTCATAGCGAGAGGATTCGAGTACAGGAGCAAGGATGTCTTGCTGCAGTTGTACAGGGCCTTGGTGAGACCACACCTTGAGTATTGTGTGCAGTTTTGGTTGCCTTATCTGAGGAAGGATGTTCTTGCCATGGAGGGAGTGCAGCGAAGATTCACCAGACTGATACCTGGGATGGCAGGAATGATGTATCAAGAGAGGTTGGGTCGATTAGGCTTAGATTCGTTAGAGTTTAGAAGAATGAGAGTTAATCTCATTAAAACTTATAAAATTCTAACAGGACTAGACAGACTAGATGCAGGAAGGATGTTCCCGATGGCGGGAGAGTTCAGAACCAGGGGTCACAGTCTAAGGATAAGGGGTAAGTCATTTAGGACAGAGATGAGGAGGAATTTCTTCACCCAGAGAGTGGTGAACCTGTGGAATTCTCTACCACAGAAGGCAGTGGAGGCCAATTCATTAAATATATTCAAGAAGGAGTTGGATATATTTCTTAAGGCTAAAGGGATCAAGGGATATGGGGAGAAGGCAGGGACAGGGTACTGAATTTGGATGATCAGCCATGATTGCATTAAATGGCAGAGCGGGCTTGAGAGACAGAATGGCCTACTCCTGCTCCTATCTTCTATGTTTCTAAAACCCTCATGATTTTCAATACTTCTATTAAATCTCCCCATAACTTTCTCTGATCCAAGGAGAACAATCCCATTTTCTCTAGTCTCTCCAACATAACTGAAGTCCCTCATCCCCGGTACCATTCTAGTAAATCTCTGCACCCTCTCCAAGGCCTTGACATCCTTCCTAAAGTGTGGTGCCCAGAATTGGACACGATACTCCAGCTTAAACCTAACCAGTGATTTTGGTTTTGTACCCTCTAGTTATGGCTTTTTTTTAAACAGACTTATCAACTTGTCCTTCCACCGTCAAAGAGTGATGCTGGGTGGTGGGTTGGGTGTATGTGCAAAAATGCCCCAAGGTGCTTCACAGAGGCAAAATCAGACAAAAATGGATGCTAAGACAAAGAAGGAGATATTAGGAGGAGTGACCAAAAGATTTTTTTAGGTAGATCTTAAAAAGGAGGTGAAGAGGCAGAGGGTTTTAGGGATGGAATTCCAGAATGCGGAACCTAGGTGGCTGAAGGCATGGCCGCCAATGGTGGAGTGAAGGGAGCGGTGGGGATGCACGAAAGGCCAGAGGTGGAGGAATGGAGAGTTTGAGGGAGGGTGGGGGTGGGGAATGTGTTGGGCTGGAGGAGGTCTAGCTGTGACTGCATGTTCACACACAAAAAATGTATTTCCAGAATTCTTTCCTTCAAATGCATGAAGGAGAAGGGATACGGTGAGAGAGCAGCTACTGTTACGCAGTTACTGCAAGAATTGGAGCAGGCCGCTGGACCATCAGATAAGATGGCTCTGCTTTGCTTGGTGACTGAGCCAAGCACGTAGGAGATAGCTGACAGTTTTGGCATTGGCGACAAGATCCGAAAAGGAGGAGATACAATTTCTTTGCAACCTAAGAACCTTATAGAAAGGGAGCTTGTATTAGAAGAATAAACCAAAGGCAAATGCAAGGGTTGACTATGACAATCCGTGCAACATCTCAGCACCTGGATGACTGGGTTCTTTGGTCCCAATCCTAGTCTTGACTGACATCCATGATCTTTAGCACGTGATGATAGATGCCACTTCCTCGTTGAGAAAGGATGATAGCAGCAACATTTTCCAGCTAGGTTTACATGTAAACATGAAGCCTCTCCCAGCTTTGGTTGTTCGCTGTTTCTCTCCACTAGCGGTTTACTTACACGGGGCTTAATGGCCACGCTACAGGAGGGTAGCTTGCCTGATCTGAAGAGGCGAGAAATTTCTATCAGCAAAACTTATCCTTGACTCTGTGGTTCGTTGCAAGACAGCCACCCACCACCTCCCCCCCTCTCCCTCTCCCCCAGTTTCAGCCCAGGAGTGGGTCAAGCTGCTTTTCCTGCTGAGAAAAAAACATCTGGGATGAACCACTCAGGCTGGTCTTCCAGACCTCTGGATGACTCCTGCGTGGCAGAAACACGTCTTCCAGCCCAGTGGAGCAGGAGAGCAGAAGGTAGAGGAGGGAAATGTGCTTCAGAAAGAGTCACAGCTCCTGAGCGTTAATCAGTGAACTCTGCTGGGAGTGTGCATGTGTGAATATCATAGAGTGGTGCAGCACAGAGAGGGCATTTGGCCTTTCGTGTTTGCACCAGAAAGAAAAAAGATAGGGGACATGATTCTGTCTTTTTTTTATTGATGTGAGGAATGAATAATGTAGATATAAACAATTTCATAGAATCATGGAATCTTACAGCACAAAAGGAGGTAATTCGGCCCCTCGTGCCTGTGCCTTTGAAGGAGCTGTCCAATTAGTCCCACTCCCTCACTCTTTCCTCATAGCCCTGCAAATTTTTCCCCATCCCAAGTATTTATCCAATTAACAATATTAACGATAACTTAAATGGGGAAGAGTGCGAAAGGCCTGCGTACGGGAATCTTTGACAAAATATACACCGGAACCCCATTTTGACCCCTGAATTAAAAACGGAGCAGTTATTAAAAAAAATAAGAAGCCTGCTGCTGACTGCACTTCTCTGGTGTCAGAAGCTGCGGATTTTATTTCTTCCTTCTTTTCCCGCTTTCTTCCCTCCCTCCTCCTCCACCCGGGCCTTGCCGTGTACTGGCAGTAAAGTCTCTCTGCGCTGCGAGCGCCAGTGTTCGTTCTCTCAAGCACCGACACAGTGGATGCGGGCGGCTATAGCTTCAAGTGACCTCCAGCTTCATGTCGCACAGCCCGCCACCGAACCTAGCCGTCTAACCACTCCCCCCCAGAATCCAACACGTCCTCAGGACCTTCCCCCCGGCCCAACATGGCTTTCATGTAATTCGCGTTGCTCTGAAGTGCTCTTGTGCTTGTTGTGCTAACTCTATGAAGCTCCTGTTTAGAGGTTACTTACTGTGCAGTTGTGTGGTGCTCCTGTTTATTCGGGGTTAAGGGCTATTCACTGTGTAACTGTGTGGAGTTTCCAGCTTATCCGGCAGATTTTGCTGCTCATTCAGGGGTGTACGGGTCACTCACTGTGTAAATCTGTGAGTTCCTGCTGTTCAGCAGGGTAAGGGTGCAATTTTGCAGGGTTTCCTATTTATTCAGCATGATTAAGATCAATCGCTGTGAATCATAGAATGATACAGCACAGAAAGAGGCCATTCGGCCCATCGTGCCTGTGCCGGCTCTCTGAAACAGCTGTCCAATTAGTGCCACTCCCCCTGCTCTTTCTCCATAGCCCTGCAAATTCTTCCCCTTCAAGTATTTATCCAATTCCCTTTTGAAAGTTATTATTGAATCTGCTTCCACCGCCCTTCCGGATCGTAACAACTCCCTGTATAAAAAAAATTTGCATCTCACCTCTGGTTCTTTTGCCAATCACCTTAAATCTGTGTCCTCTGGTTGCTGACCCTTCTGCCACTGGAAACAGTTTCTCCTTATTTACTCGATCAAAACCCTTCATGATTTTGAACACCTCCATTAAACCTCCCCTTAACCTTCTCTGCTCTAAGGAGAACGGCCCCAGCTTCTCCAGTCTCTCTACTTAACTGAAGTCCCTCATCCCCGGTACCATTCCAGTAGATCTCCTGTGCACCCTCGCTAAGGCCTTGACATCCTTCCTAAAGTGCGGTGCCCAGAATTGGCTACAATAACCAGGGATTTATAAAGGTTTCTTTGCTTTTGCACTCTATTCCTCTATTTATAAAGTCAAGGATCCCGTATGCTGTTATAACAGCTTTCTCAACCTGCCCTGCCACCTTGAAAGACTTGTGACGGACACCTGCCCCCCACCCCGGTTCCTGCACCAATTAAAAATTGTACCCTTTAGTTTATTTCGCCTCTCCTCATTCTTCCTACCAAAATGCATCACTTCACACTTCTCAGCGTTAAATTGCATCTGCCATGTCACCAGTCTGTCTGTGGCCTCCTGGAGACTGTTACTATCCTCCTCACTGTTTGCTACTGTGTAAACGTGTGGAATCTCCTGTGTATTCAGCGGGTTATGGACCAGAGTGATATTTGCATGCAAACAGGCTCTGTGCAAACAGTTTCAGCTGTGGGACTTTACTGCTAAGGCATACCACAGGTGGAAGTAGAAGGACAGAACTCTGAATTGCCAGGATACAAACAGTGCGACGAACCACCTTGAGCTGCGAATCTGTAAAATGCCAGAGACCCAGAAAGCTGATGAAATGTTGGGAAGAGGTAGACCAAAGGAGGAGGCTCATGTCCTTTCAGGGGGAGACCCAGAGACCTGTAAATGTGTAATGCGTGTGACTGTTGCTCGAGTGTAAATCAAAACGTAGGGTGGGGTGGGGGTCAGAAAAAAACAGGAAAGCATAAACACACACACAAACGCACGCACACACACAAATGCACGCACGAGCATTGCTCTGTTCCAAACAAAGCAATTGACATTTCATGCAAGTGAAACCCATGCAAGATTTGATGAGGGTGTTGGTTTAGTGATTAAAGAAACTATCAAATTTCAACTTCAAATGAAGCTTTAATTCAGCGTGAATTTGGTCAAATTTAGCGTGAAGAATGATGCTTGTTGGTTATTTGCTCAAATTTAACCATTTAACAGCCATATAATTCCCCAACAGAGCCCGGATTCAGTGACGCATTGTGGGATACTTGCTGTCTGAAATGGGGGGGGGGGGGGGGGCATGGAGTGCTGCATCGCCAGCGATGAGGGAAAAGACCATTTTTTTTGCCATTTAAAAAAATGGACGCCATCCAAAAACATGATAAAAGTCGCTCTCCTGTCGACAAATCAGAGGCTCGCCCAGCCACCAGAAGCCTTAAATCGCAGAGCCCTAACTTGCTGAGCTCCGTCTTTCTGCACTATTCTGAACTTTTTTTTGCAATCAGTAATAAGATGTTAAGGTGATTGCGCCGGCAGTGCCAAAGGCGAATTATTTCACTCTCTGTACATCTCCTCAACTTAGGCTGCGTGACGGGATATAACAGCCCAGAGTGGGTCGAACCAAAACCCACCCACCCGCCCAGCTGTAAATGCCGTTCATGGAGCAGGACTCTCGAGTGGGCACCGTCTCTATGGGTCATGTGGCACTGGAACTATTACACAGAATGTATTCACACGAGGATATATCTTGTGGTGACCTCGTCTGTGCTTACTCACGTTGGGATATAAATTCGCTGGTGCCATGCCAGACACACTCTGGTGTCTTGCCCCGAGTGCCCATTCTTCCCGTGTAAGCCTAGACAGGAGGCACTGGTGAGCTATCAAACCACAGAGGGCATCACACAGCGAGCCCCCACTTGCATTTTGTACCAACTGGGAGAGTGGGTGTGAGGGGGTGGGGTGGGCGAAAGGATCACTCGACTGCAATCGGGAGCCCTGGCTGATTTTTCTTCTCCCATCCCACCTTCTCTAGTCTAGAGACACTCAGGTGAACTGTGGCACCCTTACGGAGCTCAACAAACTCAACGCAAGCTGCAGGTCGAACCCCATTGTGCCCTGGGATGTCGGATTGAGGATGAAGGGGAGAAGGTGATGGGTGGGGGGGGGGGGGGGGGGGGGGGGGAGGGAGGCTACTGTCTGTTAAATGGTCAAAAAAAACTGCAGTTAAAAGAGGAGCACACACACACACGCACACTGCATGAGATTTGTTGAAGGAAATTCTCTTTATTTCTCTGTCTAAATTACGTACAGCAAAATATGCTCAGTTTAAATAAAAAAGGAAAAAAAGGAAATATTAAAGCAGAACATAGGAGCTCTGTTTACAGATAAGTGAGAAAAGGGACCATTTTAATCCACAACAGAAAAAAACAAACTCAAAACACTTTCAAACTAAGCAACAATCAGTATTCAGGGTTCTGCTGTCACAGAATATGAAACAACAAGGAGACCGATGTCTTCACATTACAAAAAAAATAACATACAGAGTAAAAAGCCAGTGTCTTCAACACTATTTCAAGCTATACAATTAATTACATCAAGCATGTTTAATTAACAGGAACAGAGTGATGTGATAATTTAAGCTTGTTTGGCTTCTGCGACTTATTAATTAAGTGACCTTCAAAAAAAATGAAATGAAGAAAGTATTCCTTTCACTGGCTTATGTAGACTGGACTCAGCAAAGGTTAAAGAATCTGACTGAATGCGTTCAGCTTTACAATACTTTTTTTGAACTGGGCTCCTGTAGTGAGGCGCTTAAGAGCAAGCCGGTCTGGAGCACTAGGCCCAAAAGCCTAGGCCTCGAGTAACAAAAATTTTGCCAACTCAAAATAATTGGATTTTGCTCAGAACGTGGATTATTTTAGTCCTATTTCTTCCTTGCTCCTTTACACTAATATATTAAAAAAAATTACTGTCACAAGTTCTGCTTGTGAAAATGTTTGATCACCTATTTGTTGCTTAAAGGAGGCAGCGCCACTGTAAGGGCAACATGGTTAGCAAGCAGCCATCTTGTTTCATGTCATTTTATGGTAAGGTTAACAACATGTCTTGCTGTCATAGCGATAGAACATACAGCCCAGGTAAGCCAAGAAAAGGGAGACTTCTCTTTTTAAATACACAATTAATCCCCAACACTTCTCACAAATTTTCATGTAGTGCTTTTTTTCCCCCTCTTAAAATGTCCCTGAAGATTATGGCATAATCCCTCATTAGACAGGTCCACGTTCTCACAACTTTTAATCCCGGTTCCCCCCACGCCCCCACCATTCCCTCCTGAAGGCACGGACTCATGCTGGGGCACAGTTCCACAGGGCCAGCCACTCTCTGCTACTTTGGCCAAGTGGCCATTCGGCACTTGAGTCTTGGCAGTGAACGCCGGGAGGCTATTTGACAGTAGAGGGCATCACAGCTGAATTGGATACTCGTGCCCAAGCTCGAAACCCACGCACGCACGCACTCTTTGGTGCAGGAGAGGGGGGGGGGGGTTCCCTGGCTAAATTTTCTCCCCTTCCCCTAGTCCAGGGCACTAAGGGGCCAATTGTACCACGATTCTTATAGCAAAGAGGAACAATTGCTCACGCCCAGTCACCACTGGCCCTCTCCAACCAGCTGATTATCAGCTAATTCAGACCGGGTATCGAACCAGGGGCATCTCAGGTCTGGAAAGGCTCAGTTCTACACTGGGCTAACCGACCCCGGGTGGGGGGGTAACTACTGACTTAATAAAAAACAATCTCGAAAGATTATTTAATATATACCTGCCATTTTTACTTCAGGGACCGTTAGAGTGAGAAATCTTTTTTAAAAACTGAAACCTTGTGAGAAGGGAGGGTTCGTTCTGTGAACGCGAAAATAGATAGCCAAAGCTGTCCACAGCTAACGGAACTAAGAGAGCGACATGAAAGCAACTGTTTATACAATACAGCAAAAAATAAAGCGAGCGTTTAAATTAGAAGCAACTAAATCATGCGGGAAGCGAAATTGTGGACAGCTGATGGAATGTGTTTTAAAAAATAATTAAAAATATATATATATATATATAAAAAAAGGTGATGGGCCCAGGCAGTTATTATTAGTGATAATTACAGCAAAAGGCAACAATTAATCACAGCCAGCCACCCAGGCTCTCATTAACACTGCAGGAAACCTTGCTAATTTGCAACAAAAAAAGAAATTAGTTGATAAAAATAATATCTTGTGAAATCTGGAAACAGTCTGAAAAGTGAAATAAGAAAAGAAATTAATGGTGTGATCGCCCCAAAAGGGAAAAAAAAAACCCAAGAAATTCCAATTTAAAAAAATGTAAAAATAAATCATTAATGAATCAGGAGGTGGATGATTATTCTTAATATAATTAAAAATTATATATATATATCAATATATAAATGAGGCTCATTCATTTGTACAGCACGAAACCAAAAAAACAGCCATTAAAGAAAGAAGAGGACAGTATGAAGAGATGTTTAAGGTTAAATAATACATGCCGAATACTGCAGACACTGGTCTAGCTGTGGCAATACCATGGACAGAGTCTCTGTCACTGTGTTGTTACCAGGAACTACATAAAGCATAAAGGCAGGCCAACATTCTCGCACAGCTACGCCGCGAGCGTGCTCAACGCGCAAGAGTGTCCGCTTAATAGATTGGCATCCTTCCAAACCCGGGGCCGTGGCTGGTAAGAGCACTTCGAGCTGCGGCGCGTTAGGGGTGGCTTGTCTCCGGTGAAGGGAGCGATCTAAGCTGATGGTTTAGGAGGATGAGATATGCTGGCAGAACATTAAAGCGTGCGCGGGCGCGATATTTGTTTTTAAACCCTCCAGCAGGTTGGCGCCAATATGCCAAACAAGCCCAGAGACAACACAGTGTCAAGCACAGCCTATGCACAAAGCCATTCATCAGAATATAGACGTCATGACATGATGGGACAGTAATTAAAGGGGATTTAAACCCTGCCGATGAAGTCATTCCTTCCGTTGCACATTATCCACTTTTACCTGCATCTAAAAGCTTCAGGAACCCATAATTTTCTTTAATTCAAATTCTGAAGCACTTCCAAAAATAACCCTCACTTCAGACAATAAAAATGTACATGCAGATTTTATTTTTAAAAAGATCCTGCCTCCGTTGGTTATTGAGCTTTATATAGCAACGTAAAGCCTGGTTGCTTCCGTTTCGCTTTAATGCCGTCAGTCAGCTCTGTGGGTGTTGCCTGGATTGTGAGCTCCAAGCTCTCAGGGGCCTCATGGTTGCCAGCCCTGCCCACATGACTGATTGACAACCTTAAAAGGTACACCAAGATATGAAATGTAACACACACGCATACAAACTGCGGTTTCAGGCTATTTCCCCAGTGAGTCTTGTCCTGGAAGTAAAACTGAAATGAATGATAAGCCTGCCCAACGTCAAGCACAGTCATCCTCACTCTATTCATAGAATCATAGAGTGGTTGCAGCACAGGAGGAGGCCATTTGGCCCGTCGAGCCCGTGCCGGCTCTCTGCAAGAGCACTTCAGGTAGTCCCGCTCCCCCCGCCCTTTCTCCGTAGCCCTGCAATTTTTTTCCTTCAGGTATTTATCCAACTCCCTTTTGAAAGCCACGATTGAATCTGCCCCCACCACCCTTTCAGGCAGTGCATTCCAGATCATAACCACTCGCTGCGTAAAAAGTTTTTCCTCACGTCGCCTTTGGCTCTTCTGCCAATCACCTTAAATCTGTGTCCTCTGGTTCTCGACCCTTCCACAGTTTCTCTCTATCTACTCTGTCCAGACCCCTTCAGGCTTTTGAAATATAACCTATAAGTTTTTCTCGGTCAAATGCTTCCCTTAGTCCAAAAACTAGGGGTCATGAATACAAGACAGCCACTAATAAATCCAATAGGGAATTCAGGAGAAACTTGCTTACCCAAAGGGAGTGGTGAGAATGTGGAGCTCGTTACCCACAGGGAGTGGTTGAGGCGAATAGCATCGATGCATTTAAGGGGAAGCTAGATAAACACATGAGGGAGAAAGGAATAGAAGGATATGGTGATAGGGTGAGATGAAGTAGGGTGGGAGGAGGCTCGTGTGGAGCATAAATACTGGTATGGACCAGTTGGGCCGAATGGCCTGTTTCTGTGCTGTAAATTCTATGTATCCTGTCGGAACTGTACGCACTTGTGTATCTCGTTCAAAAGGACTGGGTGAACAATTTTCTGGGTAAATGATGTCTCTCAATGTGTAGGTGAAGCCGCTCCCTCATTTCATATCATCAATAAATCATGAGACTCATCTTTACATTTGAAGTATTGTGGGGGGGGGGGGGGGGGGGATATTGAGAATTCAAAGCCACGCTATAACCTCCCGAGATGTGCCAATTAATTGGAGAGAATAGAGAGTGTAATGTGAAGAATGGTTTCTTCTCTTGGGTTTTGTACCCCCCCCACTCCAGCACTTTTAAAACAAGCACCGTACCATTTGGAAGCCAAGTACTGCAAAACCCAATAACACTCCTGGTGGAGTAACCTACTGAGTCCAAATTTAAAAAGCTTTTTAAAAGGAGAGGGGTCCTACCATCAGACGCCCTTTTTTTGATAAATCAAGAGAATCAACTTAATTATTTAGTTTTCTCCCGTTTCAATTTGATTTTTTTCCCGAATGAATTTTTTTGATTTTTTCTTGGAATCCAAGGCCTCGCCCCTCCCTATCTCTGTAATCTCCTCCAGCCCCACATTATATACTTCAGTGCACTGCTGAGGGAATGCCGCACTGTCGGAGGTGCCGTCTTTCAGATGAGATGTCAAACCGAGGCCCCCATCTGCTCTCTCCGGTGGACGTAAGAGAGCCCACGGCCACTATTTTGAAGAAGAGCAGGGGAGTTCTCCCCGGTGTCCTGGGGCCAATATTTATCCCACAGTCAACATCACTAAAAAACAGATTATCTGATCATTTATCACATTGCTGTTTGTGGGAGCTTGCTGTGCACAAATTGGCTGCCACGTTTCCTACATTACAACAGTGACTACACTCCAAAAGTACTTCACTGGCTATAAAGCGCTTTGGGATGTCTGGTGGATGTGAAAGGCGCTACAGAAATGCAAGTCTGTCTTTCTTTCAGTTCCAATTTAGAGCACACAGGTAATTAAACACAGGGCTGAAAATCTTAAGGAGCCTTTCTTGGGTTTACAGAGGCTTTTTTTTGCATCGAAGTGTAAACCGCAGCAGACAGCTCGACACACTCAGGCCACACGAGGAGCGGGCAGCTCGACACACTCAGGCCACACGAGGAGCGGGCAGCTCGACACACTCAGGCCACACGAGGAGTGGGGTCTTGAAAGGATTTCATTTAAAAGGGTCAGCTCATTCCTAAGTGCCAGAGTCGGGGGATTTCTTGTTCTATGTCCACGCACATACCCACAAATGCCGAGATTTGGACTGGCAAGGAGGGGAATTTTGGCCCCCTCCCTGCGATCAGAGTGCGTTTGATTCCTGTTGGATTCACCGTCCCTGCAAGTACTTTCAGGAGTTGTAGCCCATCAATCTCATCATCAAGCACCAATCAACCTATTGGAAGTGGTTTCATTAAGATCACCTTTAACTTCCCTGTAAACACCTATTGGAAGAGGCCTGAACGATCTTATTTCAACTTTCTTGAACGCACCAATGAGAAGAGTCCTCATCAGCCGTATTCAAATAGGATGGTCACTAAACAGCCAAATGATCAACTGGTTAAAATGGCTCACGTTAGTTGACTCTGGCTTTCTACGCTATATACATACACATGATAAATGCCATGACCTACAAAAGGCCCTGGTGTGTGCCAAATGCCAAAGTAAAAACTGCCGCACACTCTGGAAAGGAACAAGCCAGAACAGAAAGCACAAAATCTGCACAGGCTCATGGCACAAACACATCCTCTTACTATTTATTAATACAGAGCTGCTGCAATGGCCAGAAAGATTGGCTCAGGCCACCTTACGTTCAATGTTACACACACTGCCAGTGGCATGTATTAACTCTAGAATTACCAATGTTATCCAAGTAATGTTTGGAGCGATCAAAGGAACCATAACTGGCTAATACATGCCAACGAGCGCTGATCCTCTGAGAATGTATGCATTTATCAGACCAAAACCAACCCGGAACTCTGTTTCTTTCTCTCTCTTCACGGATGCTGCCTGACCTGCTGAGTATTTCCAGCATTTTCTGTTTTTATTTCATCACTGACCTGATTGGATGTTCTGAGTGACCTCAGCACTGACCTGATTGGAGATTCTGAGTGACCTCAGCACTGACCTAACCAGACATTCTATGTGGGAGTAATCAGAATAGAACTTTTTTCATTAATAGTTTTGTGAATTTGACATCTATTCCTCCGAGATCTCATAGTACCAGGGACAGAATAATCATCCTCCAAAATATACAGCATCCCACACTGAACTACTATGAATTTGAGGAGCAAACTAGAATTTGATTTTCAGATAAAAGGTCCCCTTCTTTGCTTTGACTCCGATGTTCCAAACCCTATCTGAAAGTACATAGTTTAAATCTGGCAAAACGCTTATTGCAAAAATAAACTCGGCCTTCTACACTGCTGAATCCTAATAAACACATCACTCTTTTGCCAAGAAATGTCCTATTTGGATCGAGGTATCCATAAACTGCAGATAAAAATAAGCAGACTGCAACTCTCTGGGCTACCCAGTCGTTTAATCACTCACTCCAAACTAACACATTATCAGTAAACATACACGATGTGATTAGAAGTGTAAAGTGCAGAGCTGTCTCGAGGTGACAGTGGTCATGGACTGACTGTACTGAGTGCGGTGAGCATTGATGGAGCAGATATCGGGGAACACTGTGCACTTGGGAGGTGATTTTGTATTCAAAATGTTATGTTTTTCCAGTCGGAATTCTGCACCGTGCGAATGGGATGGGAAACATTTTGCTCCATTGGAATTCTATACAATGGAAGCGAATGGGAAACAGCTGGTGATTCCAAACTTGGGATGAGGAATATGTTTCTCCTGACTGCACTTGCTGATGCCCTAAGCAGAGAGAGAATGAATGGAATGACTGGACAGCCAAAGTGCTCAGGGTAATCTGTGGCCTTGGCTATGTAATGTGTCAGGAATTACAAGATGATCTTCTCATAACCTTGAGGGAAGGAAACCTGCCGTCCTTACCTGCTCCAGCCTACATGTGCCGCCAGCCATATCGCCAATGTGGTTGACTCTTAACTGCCCTCTGAAGTGGCCTTTCAAGCCACTCGGTTGTAGATGGTCCACCACCACCTTCTTAGGGCAACTGGGGGCGGGCAATAAATGCCAGCCTTGCCAGCGACGCCCGTATCCCGAGAATTAAAAAAAAAATTTAAGAAAAGAGGAAGGTCGTGCCGTTGTCACCTGGGATCCCTCAAGATGGGTGAGCTCCTAAGTCACAGCAGTAGCACCATGGGTGGTAGGGGGAGGGGTTATGGAGGAACCGAGCAGAGGCCAGTCACCATCATACAGGGCAGCAGGGAGAGAAGCCTTGGGGGGGGGGGGGGGGGGCGGATGGAGGGCATTTGCCCCTCTCTCTCTCTCTCGGCCGGGGATGCAGTTTGGCATAGGGCGACCTAAAAGAGAAGGGCAAGGAGAACCACAAGAATACAGCAACATTAAATTTCATCGGTGGAAAATGCTACAAGACAACTCGACCCAGCTTCTTTCAAAGGGGAGCATTTCACCTAGAACTGAAGGAAGATTTTTGCTCCCGCATTTTTAACACACAACGGTTTACAAATAACCAGCACCAGCGGAGGCTCAGCAGGAACCGGAATAACGCCGTAAAACCTTGCAGGAGATGTGGGTCGTGGTTTTGTTAAGTACTTGTTAACACGGCGGGGGTGTGGAGTGGGGGAAACAAGGGAGCTGGTGGCTGGTGTGAGATAGAATCAAGGGTCAACATACCTGGGAACTGGTAGCTGTAGCTTGGTGCGAATCCTGGGTATCCACGGCCATATGTTGCAACAAAGTTTGGGTAACCTTTAAAACAATATTTTAAAAAGGGGGAGAAAAAAAGAAAGGCATCAGGTTAAAGGAAGCAGCAGCAGCTTGCGACTGGTGTGTGCACCTTAGTTTGATATCAGTCATATCCTTGTTTTACACTCAACTGTAGCAGGGTTACTTCAAGGGAAGCTAAAAGCTCAGGTAAAACAAATGGGGGGGTGAACATGGGCGTTTATACTTATCCTACAGTAATTTTGTCCCCTCCTCTTCTGAAGGCCACTGATCGCCGCTGGCATTCAACCCCAATGTAGCTCAACCCCAACGGCCTGCTTCATGCGTTGAACCTTGAACCTTAACCCTGTCCTTGCTCGAATTCCAATCCATCTTCCGGTACAAAAAACATCAACCAGATAGCAACCGAGAGGGAGAAAGAACCCTGGCCAACATTTCGCTCCCCTAACCCGGTGACCCGCCACTCTCCACCGCCCCCCCCCCCCCGCCCCCACCAAGGCCGATTGCACCATCCCTCGTAGCTCCCTAACTCAGCACAGAACAGGAATTGACTGTGGGATCTTCCTGATCTGTGTGGCTTGGTTACTTGCTTGTGACTTTTCATAATCTCAGGAAGACGAGAATGTTGATGCGGGAGAAATATTTTGAGCAAACCCAGTAGAGGTAAAGGAGAAGACACAATGGGGGAAGGACTATGTATATATATATTTTTTTTATTTGTTCATGGGATGTGGACGTTGCTGTCAAGGCCAGCATTTATTGCCCATCCCTAATTGCCCTTGAGAAGGCGGTGGTGAGGTGCCTTCTTGAACCGCTGCAGTCCGTGTGGTGAAGGTGCTCCCGCAGTGCCATTATACTTCTTTGTAGCGGTTTGGTACAACTGAGCGGCTTGCTGGGCCATTTCAGAGGGCAGTTAAGAGTCAACCACACTGCTGTGGGGTCTGGAGTCACATATAGGCCAGACCAGGTAAGGACGGCAGATTTCCTTCCCTAAAGCGCATTAGTGAACCAGATGGGTTTTTCCAACAATCCGGTAGTTTCATGGTCAACATTACTGATGCTAGCTTTTTATTCCAGATTTATTTAATTAACTGAATTTAAATTCCCCAGCTGCCGTGGTGGGATTTGAACTCACGTCTCACCGGATCATTAGTCCAGGCCTCTGGATTACTACTCCCAGTAACATAACCACTATGCTATCCATACTCGCTATCGTAAAAATGCAAATGTGTTTATAAAGAACACGTTCATGATTTTACTGCAAAGAACATGTTCTCCAGGGTAGGTGGCACCGATTATGGTTATTTATGGAACACACTGCCAGCTATGACTCAGTTGGACTCTCAAACAGGAGCTGGATGGATCAATGATTCAGCAGGGAGTGCAGGACATTGGTTTTGGAATAGGAAGAGGACAGAAAATGGACATACTGACTCCTGAAACTAGACCGGGATGACAGGGCAAGCAGGACAAAAGCAAAGTCACCTTTTCCCCCAATCGCTACATTTTCACGATCTCAATACCTTTTTGGGCCTGTTGGTGTTGGATCTCTGGAGCAGTCAAGTTTCTCCAACACCTTGACAACCAAGAATTCAGTTTGTGAACATTAAGCCCTACATATTATTTCAGTAGCAACACCTGAAACACAAGTGTTCTCACCAGCCAGATGTGGTAGATTTAAACTCCTTTGCGGACACTCAGTTACCTTCATCAGTGACAGCCGTGGCTCAGTGGGCAGCACCCTCACCTGAGTCAGAAGGTTGTGGGTTCAAGTCCCACTCCAGAGGCTCGAGCACAAAAATCTAGACCGACACTCCAGTGCAGTGCTGAGGGAATGCTGCACTGTCGGAGGTGCCATCTTTCGGATGAGACTTTAAACCAAGGTCTGGCCTCTTCTCAGGTGGACATAAAAGATCCCATGGTATAATTTCTAAGAAGAGCAGGGGGAGTTCTCCCTGGTGTCCTGGCCATTATTTATCCCTCAACCAGTATCACTAAAATACAGATTTACACCCGGCTCGATTTTACGGAAGGGTGTGAATCGAGTGTCTGACTCGAACCCGCCCCATTATCTCCAGGGGTGCAGTTAGGGTGAAATCGGGACTTTCGTTTCTTTAAAGGACCCACTTTAGCAACATATATTGTGCATTACACATTATAAAATTCCTGTCCTTACAAACGTTTCAGCCAACTTACTGCGAGCAATGCCATGGCAGATCTGCTAATAAGTAAATATATAGAACAAGTCGTTACATTATCGCAAGCCTGGGTCATCTGGAGTTTAATCGTTGTATGGTCACGGAATTCTTCTCCCTGTTCCAAATCCCAGAATTGCCTCTGGTGCCCCTCCAGCTCTTTACACATGGCGGTCTGAGACACTCGAGTTACTGGTTGAAGATCAGTATTAGTGAGGGCCTGGGAGAACTAGGTGGAAAGGAGAGTAGCTGAGAGGAGGTGCATTGTACCTCTGCAGGATCCCAGCAGAGGCACCACGCTCCCTGTGCCACTTGTACCAACACCATTGTTAGTCATTTCCATCGCTCAGTGGAGGCGCTTAAAGCCTGGGGCCACTCTGCAGGCCGCCCAGTGATTCAGAGCTCGAAAGGTTAAGTGCGATTTGACAGAGTAATTCTTAATGGGACTGAAATAAAAGAAAGGGCATACAGGCTGAACGTGCCGTCTTGGCAGACATTTGATGGTGTGGATTAATAATTCAACACTCATTTAATGGGTTATTAATTTTTCATGGTTTTATTTTTAAAAAAACCTTGTTATTTTTAACTCGGATGTTTTTTCTCTCTCCGCTTTTAATTTCCCCTCGATGCTACTCTTGGCACGCTCGCTTGTTAAAACACTCGTTGCCATAGTGTGCCAGTCTTAGCTGTGGCTTTGGGAGGCACAAAGCACGAATCCGAGGGAAATACCACAAGCCGATTTGTGGGAAGAGAAAGAAACTGTGTATTTGCAACCAAAATAAAATCCCTCGGATTTAAAAAAAAACTTGTTCTGAGGACATGGACGACCCTGGCAAGGCGGTATTTATTACCCATGCCTAGTTGCCCCGGGGGGGCACAAAGAGTCAGCCAAGTTGTGTGAGATTGGAGTCACGGTTAAACCAGATAGAGTAAGAGTTAAGCAGGTTCCCCTCACTGAACATTAGCAGCAGGTATAGGCCATTCAGCCCATCGAGTCTGTTCCGCCGTTCAATTAGAACACGGCTGATCTGTACCTCAACTCCCAGTTACCTGCCTTTGATCCATATCCCTTAATACCCTTACCCAACAAAAATCTATCGATTTTAGTCTTAAACATTTCAAATTGACCCAGCCTTTTGGGGGAAGAGAACTCCACATTTCTAACACCCTTTTTACATCGGATATACGGCACAGAAACAGGCCATTCGGCCCAACCAGTCCATGCCAGCATTTATGCTCCACTCGAGCCTCCTCCCGTCTTTCCTCATCTAAATCTATCAGCATAACCCTCTATTCCCTTCTCCCTCATATACTTGTCCAGCCTCCCCATAAATGCATCTATACTATTCACCTCAACCACTCCCTGTGGGAGCGAGTTCCACATTCTCACCACTCTCTGGGTAAAGAAGTTTCTTCTGAATTCCCTATTGGATTTCTTGGTGACTATCTTATATTGATGGCCTCTAGTTATGCTCTTCCCCACAAGTGGAAACACTCTCTCTGTACCCACTCTATCAAAACCTTTCATAATTTTAAAGACCTCTATTAGGTCACCCCTCAGCCTTCGTTTTTCAAGCGAAAAGAGACCCGGCCTGTTCATCCTTTCCCGATATGTATAACCTCACATTTCTGGTATCATCTTTGTAAATCTTCTCTGCATCCTCTCCAGAGCCTCTGTAACCTTTTTATAATATGGCGACCAGAATTGTACGCAGTACTCCAAATGTGGTCTAACCAAGGTTCGATACAGGTTTAACATAACTTCCCTACTTTTCAATTCTATCCCTCTAGAAATAAACCTAGTGCTTGGTTTGCTTTTTTTATGGCCTTGCTAGCCTGTGTCGCAACTTTTAGTGATTTGTGTATTTGTACTCAGAGATCCCTTTGTTCCTCCACCTCACCCAGACTCGCACCTTCCAAGTAATAAGTGACCTCCCTATTCTTCCTACCAAAATGTAATACCTCACATTTATCTGTGTTGAACTTCATTTGCCAATTATATGCCCATTCTGCAAGTTTATTGATGTCCTCCTGTAATTTGTTGCAGTCCTCCTCAGTATTGACTATCCCCCCTAATTTGGTGTCATCTGCAAATTTAGAAATTGTGTTTTTGATTCCAAAGTCTAAATCGTTAATGTAAATTGTGAACAGCAGTGGTCCCAGCACTGATCCTTGTGGAACACCACTACCCACCTTCTGCCACTGTGAATAGCTATCCTTTACTCCTACTCTCTGCTTTCTGTCCTGAAGCCAGCCAGCAATCCATTCTGCTACTTGTCCCCGGACTCCACATTCTCTGACATTATTCGTTAGTCTATTATGTGGTACCTTATCGAAGGCTTTTTGAAAATCTAGATTTTTATGAAAAGTGCTTCCTGATTTCACCCCTGAACGGCCTGGCTCTAATTTTAAGATTGCGCCCACAATCTGGATTCCCCCAGCAGAGGAAATAGTTTATCCGTATCTACCCCCATCAAATCCTTTCGTCATTTTAAACACCTCGATCAGATCACCCCTCAATCTCCTAAACTTGAGGGAATACGAGCCCAAGTCTCTGCAACCTATCCTCATAATTTAACCCTTTAAGCATCCGGTATCATTCTGGTGAATCTGCGCTGCCCCCCCCCTCCCCCCCTCCAAGGCCAATACATCCTTCCTGAGGTTCGATGCCCGGAACTAACAGGACATTAGTGAACTCGTTGGCTTTTTTTTTTTAATGACAATCTGGCAGCTTTTCAGGATCACTTTTTAAACTGGGGCCAGCCCACAAATGACCAGATTGATTGAACTGAATTTATGGATTGCTGTAACCTAGAGTTGCCAACTCTGGTTGCATGTATTCCTGGAGGTATCATCAGAAGTCCTCTAACGGCCCTAACGGTCAAACAGCCCTTCTTTCCCATCTCCAATATTTTTTACAACTAATAAAGAAATGCGTTTAAAGAAATTATTTATTTGTATCTCCGTGTTTGCTGCCAGCAGTTGTCCAGGAGAGTAACTTTAATTCCTGAAGACTCCAGGGCAATCCTGGAGGGTTGACGACCCCTCGGCTACTGCACCCGATAACGCTCGGGAACGTCTGGGAACTGCCTCTAAGATCAGCACCGATTGTGGAGCAAATGTTTATCTTTTGCATTCGGGGGAAGGGTGCACAGGGCTCAGCGCTGGGGGCAAGAGAGAGAAATGTAGCCTTTCATTTTTAAAAACGCCAAGAGACATAGTAGCGGGTTTTCCAGTGCGGTGTCTCGAATTTCTGGCAAGGGCTCCCCCGGGCCGGGAGCGCCAATTCGAAAATTCGCCCAACAACAACTTGCATTTATACAGTGCCATTAATGTAGCAAAATCACAGAAATCACAGAAACCCCACAGTGCAGATAGAGGCCATTTCGGCCCATCGAGCCTGCACCGACACATGTCCCACCCGATCCCCGTAACCCCTACACCAACACATATCCCACCCTATCCCCGTAACCCCACGTATTTAATCCCCCTAACACTAAGGGTCAATTTATCATAGCCAATCAACCTAACCCGCACATCTTTGGACTGTGGGAGGAAACCGGAGCACCCGGAGAAAACCCACGCAAACACGGGGAGAATGTGCAAACTCCACACAGACAGTCGCCCGAGGCCGGATTCGAACCCGGGTCCCTGGTGCTGTGAGGCAACAGTGCTAACCACTATGCCACAATGTCCCAAGGCGCTTCACAGGAGCGGTGTCGGGCAAAATTTGACACCGAGTTGCACGAGGAGATATTAGGACAGGTGACCAAAAGCTCGGTCAAAGAGGTCAGTGTTAAGGAATGTCTTAAAAGGAGGAGAGGCGGAGAGGATTAGGGAGGGAATTCCCGAGCTTAGCGGCCCGGGCAGCTGAAGGCACGGCCGCCAATGGTGGAGCAATTAAAATCGGGGGATGCGCAAGAGGCCAGAATTGGAGGAACGCAGAGAGCTTGGAGGGTTGTAGGGCGGGAGGAGGTTCCAGAGATAGGGAGTCAGTGTAGGTGAACGAGCACGCCTCAGTCTGCGGCACTAACAAGGCATTAGTCTGCTTGTGGGGCTCTGCTCCCATTAAAGTAGCAGACAGAGAAATGCACACTTTAATGTGTTAAGCACTCATCTGCTAGATGTCACCAGCAGTAAGATATTACCTATCGTTCTCCCCTTGGTGCAGCTGCTGCAATTGCTCTTTTAGCGCTCGATACTATGGGTCGTTAATGCTCTCCTCTCTTCCCCCCAGGGACCCCGTGCAAAGGTTCCGGTTTGGGTCCTCTACATTTTACTAGACAATTATGTTATTGGTTGTGGGGGGGCGAGTCCAAAAACTAGGGTCCAATAAATATAAGACAGTCACCAATAAATCCAGTAGGGAATTCAGGAGAAACTTCTTTACCCAGAGAGTGGTGAGAATGTGGAACTCGCTGCCACAGGGAGTGGTTGAGGCGAATAGTATAGATGCATTTAAGTGGAAGCTAGATAAACACATGAGGGAGAAAGGAATAGAGGGATATGTTGATAGGGTGAGATGAAGTCGGGTGGGAGGAGGCTCGTGTGGAGCATAAACACCGGCATAGACCAGTTGGGCCGAATGGCCTGTTTCTGTGCTGTTAATTCTATGACCCCTTTATGTAAAATCATGGGCAGCTTGGAAAGTGTAGAAATTCACAGGATTTATGTTGGAAAGTTGCATCAAATCACTCCCCGCCCCCCACCCCCACCTCCCATCTGCTGTTTCCCTTGATGAGGATAGTTTGATGGGGGGGGGGGAACGGACAATGAAGACGGCAGTGGAAGAGGGTCGAGTCTGGCAGGATGACGAAAAGTTTCACTCCTGCCTCCAGCTGAAGGCGGAAGCTGTTTGCCGACGGCGCTAATGTAACTCTGACCCCCCCCGCCCCCCCAACCCCAGGTTGCGAAATCTGGTCAGTTCTTTCCATTTGACTGTGTTTGTTCGGAAATACAGCCGGTTGGGGAGAAACGGAATGGGCCTTGATGACAAGTATGTGCGCGCTAGCCAATCCAATAGCTTGGTAACACGGTGGGGTGGGGGGGGTAGATTCTGCTTTCCGAGCACCTACAAACCTCAAAGAGCTGCACGGAAGCACTGCGTAAATGGGCCCCTTCTGTTGTTACGTCAGGTACATGTGAGCTGCCCAGCTGTGCCAGTTGAGGAATGATGTGGCTCCTTTTCCGTTGTCTTTAGATCAGCATCTTTCTTCGGGCCTCGCACCTGCTCACTGGCAAGTCTGCAGCAGCTCATCTGATAAATGGGGCGTGTTGGCTGTTGACTCCTCACCAGCCTCTGAAGATGTACTATCTGCTCCAAACCTTACTTCAGCAAATTTCAGCGACTAACTGCAATACGGCGCACGGCTTCCGAACGTGGCTTTGGAGTTGGGCACCCATTGATTACCAGCACGGTAGCCCCACAACCCCCCGCCCACCCCCCCACTCGAGATCTCTGCCCTCCTCCCATTCTGGCCTCTTGCGCATCCCCCGATTACCTTCGCTCCACCATTGGCGGCCGTGCCTTCAGCTGCCTAGGCCCCAAGCTCTGGAACTCTCTCCCTAAACCTCTCCTCCTTTAAGACGCTCCTTAAAACCGACCTCTTTGGCCAAGCTTTTGGTCACCTGCCCAAAAATATCCTGTTGTGGCTCGGTGTCCAAATTTTTCCCAATTACACTCCTGCGAAGCGCCGTGGGACGTTTTACTACATTAAAGGCGCTATATAAATGCAAGTTGTTGCTGTTGTTGTTGAGACTAAGATGGAAGGAGCAAACCAGTGCTCGAGTGCAAATCAACCTATCGCTTATGGATGGCGGCTCTGTCGCTGTGTGAGGGCCCAAACCCCACCAGCAGGCAAAGGGCCAGGGCTACAGTGGGGAGCTCGATGATCAACACTGAGTTAAGGTCCCAGATTGAAGACGGAACAATTCTGCTGACGTCTACACCCCATTCTCTACTGTGGAATCTGGTTTTAGTGGCAACTGCTTGAACAGATTGACCTGATCTTGCCAAACTTATAACCTATATAAAAGACTTGCATTTCTATAGCGCCTTTCACGGCCTCAGGACGTCCCCAAGCACTTTACAGCCAATGAAGTACTTTTCAAGTGTAGTCACCGTTGTAATGCAGGGTCTGTGTGGCTGTGTTCGTTGAGAAGGGTAAAGAGGGCTCTATTGATCAGATTAACCATACTGTGCCTTTAATCATAGTTTACTCTTTCAGTGCGGAAGAGAGTTTCACAGCTCGAGTACAGCTCATTCTGTTCCAGACGAGGGCGATTAAAGCTCCAGTACTGCTAATCTGTTTGTGTTTACAAAGCAAATAACTGGCAACCTCTTCTAACTAAAGCGCAGAGGAGTTTGCAGCCTGCGCCTTGATGCTCTGTCTCTCATAAGAACATAAGAATTAGGAGCAGGAGTCGGCCATACGGCCCCTCGAGCCTGCTCCCCCATTCAATAAGATCATGGCTGATCATCGACCTCAACTCCACTTTCCTCGCCTGATCCCCATATCCCTGGATTTCCCTAGAGTCCAACAATTTATCTATCTCAGCCTTGAATATACTCAATGACTGAGCATCCACAGCCCTCTGGGGCAGAGAATTCCAAAGATTCACAACCCTCTGAGTGAAGAAAATCCTCCTCATCTCAGTCTTAAATGGTAGTCCCCTTATCCTGAGACTATGCCTCACCTGAGTCCTGATACACTGCCCTCTCTGCGCCCTGCCCGAGTCCGGATACGCTACCCTCTCTGCGCCCTGCCCTAGTCTGGATACGCTACCCTCTCTGCACCCTGCCCTAGTCCTGATGCGCTGCCCTCTCTGTGCCCTGCCCTAGTCCAGATACGCTGCCCTCTCTGCACCCTGCCCTAGTCCTGATGCGCTGCCCTCTCTGTGCCCTGCCCTAGTCCGGATACGCTGCCCTCTCTGCACCCTGCCCTAGTCCGGATACGCTGCCCTCTCTGCACCCTGCCCTAGTCCGGATACGCTGCCCTCTCTGCACCCTGCCCTAGTCCTGATGCCCTGCCCTCTCTGTGCCCTGTCCTAGTCCTGATGCCCTGCCTATCCCACCTGTCCCAGTCCCAATGCCTTGTCTCTCTGCCTGTTCATTTGAGCGCTAACATGCTGGTTATCCCCCAGTCCCAGTGCCCTGCCTTTCCCTCTAGCCTGTGAGTTGCTTCACCCTGCCAGCTCAAGCCCGACCGCCACCTAGCAGGACAAGGGCAGCAGGTGCATGGGAACACCACCACCTCCAGGTTCCCCTCCAAGTCACACACCATCCAGACTTCGACATATATTGGCCATTTCTTCATCGTCGCTGGGTCAAAATCCAGGAACCCCCACTGCCTAACAGCACTTTGGGAGTACCTTCACCACATGGACTGTAGCGGTTCAAGAAGGCGGCTCACCACCACCTTCTCAAGGGCAACTTGGGATGGGCAATAAATGCCGGCCTTGCCAGTCATGGCCACATCACAAGAATGAATTTTTAAAAACTTAACTCAACAAATATATTGAACTCCAGTACAGGATAAGAATTATAGTTTGTTGAACTATTTTTGCAAGACCTTAATATTTGGAAGAGGTGTGTGTTTGTGTATTTGTGAGAGAGAGCATGTGCGAGAGTGAGACAGTGTGCGAGAGAGAAAGAAAGACTTGCATTTATACAGTGCCTTTCACGACCACCGGACGTCTCAAAGCGCTTTACAGCCAATGAAGTACTTTTGAAGCATGGTCACTGTTGTAATGTGGGGAATGCGGCAGCCAACTTGCGCACAGCAAGCTCCCACAAACAGCAATGTGATAATGACCAGATAATCTGTTTTAGTGATGTTGATTGAGGGATAAATATTGGCCAGGACACCGGGGAGAACTCCCCTGCTCTTCTGCGAAATAGTGGCCATGGGATCTTTTACGTCCACCTGAGAGAGCAGACGGGGCTTCGGTTTAACGTCTCATCCGAAAGACGGTACCTCTGACAGTGCAGCACTCCCTCAGCACTGCACTGCACTGTGCGAGAGACTCTGATTGCTAACAGGAAACAACAATCCAAGTCATTATTTAGACAATCCAATTTTCCTCCTGCTTTATATTTCACTGCCCAAATCCCTTTGCCAAGGTCTTGTTTTCTGTGATTTAACAAGTCGTTTAGACAACATGGGTCAATAAAAGAAATTGGTTGCCAGCCTGATGCAGTCAGGCTGATGCGGTGTCTGAAAAATGATTTTAGTGCTCGGAGGTAAAGCTGTCCGAGTGTTTAAGGGAGGGCCATGAGCACACATCACAGCTAAAGCTGTTAACAAATACGTAGAAATCTTATTGCACGGATGTTTAACAAGCTTACATCAAACTCATCTCACCGCTACTTCTGCGGAGGTTTATTTTAAACTTGTTAAACCCATTAAAATAGCGAGAGAGGAATTTGACACAAGTACCTTAAGCCCTGGTGCAAGAATACCAGCAAGTCCTTTCGGCCCGACTGTTTTTATATTAAAAATTAAAACAGAAAATGTTTATGTCTGCCCTAGAGTGAAAGACACAGAGAGAACAAAGGGAAAGAGACAGGGAAAAAAGACAGAGGAGCAGATGGAAAGCAAGAGAGAAAAGCAGAGGCACAGGCCAATCGAGAGAGACAGGGATGACCAGAAAAAAAAAAATCGAGAGAGAAATGAGATGAAGTGCTATTTTTAGCAGACTGGTTAATGCATCTCCATCAAACTCCTGAGATTAAAATAGACATTTGAATGTCTTGTTAAAATAGTGGCGAGAGATGGGAATAGGTTAACCAGGGTGCTAAAAATAGCACACAGAGGAATTTAATCCCAAGAGAGAAAGGGCAAGAAATAGAGTAACAGAAGAAAATGCGAGTGAAAGAGAAAAATATAAAGAGAGAAGACAGGTGGGTGAAAAAGACACGGAGAGAGAAAAATCAGAGGCGAAAGAGAGACAAACTGAGAAATGAAACAATCGGGGAAGAGACAGAGCAAGGGAGAAAAAGAAATGGAGCGATGAGGAGAAAGAAAGTGAGAGATGGGTAGATGAGAGATAGCGTGATAGACGGCACCTTCGACAGTGCAGCACTCCCTCAGTATTGCACTGGAGTGTCAGCCTAGATTTTTGTGCTCGAGTCTCCGGAGTGGGACTTGAACCCACAACCTTCTGACTCAAGAGGCGAGAGTGCTGCCCGCTGAGCCACGACTGACACATGGGTGAGACAGAGCCGGGCGAGAGAGAGAGGGACAGAGCCGAGCGAGAGAGAGAGACAGAGCCGGGCGAGAGAGAGAGAGACAGAGCCGGGCGAGAGAGAGAGAGACAGAGCCGGGCGAGAGAGAGAGACAGAGCCGGGCGAGAGAGAGAGACAGAGCCGGGCGAGAGAGAGAGAGACAGAGCCGGGCGAGAGAGAGAGAGAGACAGAGCCGGGCGAGAGAGAGAGAGACAGAGCCGGGCGAGAGAGAGAGAGAGACAGAGCCGGGCGAGAGAGAGAGAGACAGAGCCGGGCGAGAGAGAGAGAGACAGAGCCGGGCGAGAGAGAGAGAGACAGAGCCGGGCGAGAGAGAGAGACAGAGCCGGGCGAGAGAGAGAGAGACAGAGCCGGGCGAGAGAGAGAGAGAGAGCCGGGCGAGAGAGAGAGAGACAGAGCCGGGCGAGAGAGAGAGAGACAGAGCCGGGTGAGAGAGAGACAGAGCCGGGCGAGAGAGAGAGAGAGACAGAGCCGGGCGAGAGAGAGAGAGACAGAGCCGGGCGAGAGAGAGAGAGAGACAGAGCCGGGCGAGAGAGAGAGAGACAGAGCCGGGCGAGAGAGACAGACAGAGCCGGGTGAGAGAGAGAGAGAGACAGAGCCGGGCGAGAGAGAGAGACAGAGCCGGGCGAGAGAGAGAGAGAGAGACAGAGTCGGGCGAGAGAGAGACAGAGCCGGGCGAGAGAGAGAGAGACAGAGCCGGGCGAGAGAGAGACAGAACCGGGCGAGAGAGAGAGACAGAGCCGGGCGAGAGAGAGAGACAGAGCCGGGCGAGAGAGAGAGAGACAGAGCCGGGCGAGAGAGAGAGAGACAGAGCCGGGCGAGAGAGAGAGAGAGAGCCGGGCGAGAGAGAGAGACAGAGCCGGACGAGAGAGAGACAGAGCCGGGCGAGAGAGAGAGACAGAGCCGGGCGAGAGAGAGAGACAGAGCCGGACGAGAGAGAGAGAGAGAGAGAGCCGGGCGAGAGAGAGAGAGAGACAGAGCCGGGCGAGAGAGAGAGAGAGACAGAGCCGGGCGAGAGAGAGAGCCGGGCGAGAGAGAGAGAGAGAGCCGGGCGAGAGAGAGAGAGACAGAGCCGGGCGAGAGAGAGAGAGACAGAGCCGGGCGAGAGAGAGAGAGAGAGCCGGGCGAGAGAGAGAGAGACAGAGCCGGGCGAGAGAGAGAGAGAGAGCCGGGCGAGAGAGAGAGAGACAGAGCCGGGCGAGAGAGAGACAGAGCCGGTAGAGGGAGAGAGACAGAGCCGGGCGAGAGAGAGAGAGACAGAGCCGGGCGAGAGAGAGAGAGAGAGCCGGGCGAGAGAGAGAGACAGAGCCGGACGAGAGAGAGACAGAGCCGGGCGAGAGAGAGAGAGCCGGGCGAGAGAGAGAGACAGAGCCGGGCGAGAGAGAGAGAGAGACAGAACCGGGCGAGAGAGAGAGAGAGACAGAACCGGGCGAGAGAGAGAGACAGAGCCGGGCGAGAGAGAGAGAGAGAGAGCCGGGCGAGAGAGAGAGACAGAGCCGGGCGAGAGAGAGAGAGAGACAGAACCGGGCGAGAGAGAGAGAGAGCCGGGCGAGGGAGAGAGAGAGAGAGCCGGGCGAGAGAGAGAGAGAGAGAGCCGGGCGAGAGAGAGAGACAGAGCCGGGCGAGGGAGAGAGAGAGACAGAGCCGGGCGAGGGAGAGAGAGAGACAGAGCCGGGCGAGGGAGAGAGAGACAGAGCCGGGCGAGAGAGAGAGAGAGACAGAGCCGGGCGAGGGAGAGAGAGAGACAGAGCCGGGCGAGAGAGAGAGAGAGACAGAGCCGGGCGAGAGAGAGAGACAGAGCCGGGCGAGAGAGAGAGAGAGAGCCGGGCGAGAGAGAGAGACAGAGCCGGGCGAGAGAGAGAGAGACAGAGCCGGGCGAGAGAGAGAGAGAGCCGGGTGAGGGAGAGAGAGAGAGACAGAGCCGGGCGAGAGAGAGAGACAGAGCCGGGCGAGAGAGAGAGAGACAGAGCCGGGCGAGGGAGAGAGAGAGACAGAGCTGGGCGAGGGAGAGAGAGAGACAGAGCCGGGCGAGGGAGAGAGACAGAGCCGGGCGAGAGAGAGAGACAGAGCCGGGCGAGAGAGAGACAGAGCCGGGCGAGGGAGAGAGAGAGACAGAGCCGGGCGAGAGAGAGAGAGACAGAGCTGGGCGAGGGAGAGAGACAGGGCCAGGCGAGAGAGAGAGAGACAGAGCCGGGCGAGAGAGATGGGCGAGAGATCAAATGAGAGAAAATGATAAGAGGGAAAGAAAAAAATGAAAGTGAGAAAAGGAGGAATGAGCAAGAGAGAGGTACAGAGGAGTAGAACACGCAATAATCGTGAAGCTCTAAAAGGAGACAGATGAGCAAATCGTAATTAATATGATTTAATAAAAGGCTGGAATGAACGGAGTCAGGAGGTGGCACTCCAATGTGTTTCGTGCTATTAAGAGGAGCTGGAAACTAAAACAAACTACCTTGCAGCAATTCTGACCAAGAGAGAGATTTAAGGAGATTCCAGCTATCACTTCAATAAGATAAATATTATTGTCCTGTTTATTAGTATTTTTAATGTTTTGAGTGAATGAAGTTCGGTAAGAAGGCTGACCTGTAGGTGTACAGCAGGGAGAGCTGAAACAATGTTCAGAGTTGTGGGGTTTAGGGTGGGAGGATGATGAGTGGGATGCTCCTTCTAGCTGTGGCTGGAGTGAGCAGTTTGGCTTGGTAACTGTCTGCGTGGCCCAGGATGGTGGAGCAAGGTGGAGGCAGTGTCACGAACAGAAGCCGAACATCCTCCCTCTGGCTGGCCTCGGCCACTGTTGCTGGTAAAAAAAAAGTGATTCCAGCCGAGGGGCGACCATCTCTGCTGTTCCGTTAATCTCGCAGGTGGCGGCATTTTCTGCAGGGGAGGCGTGACATCAGCGGCCAAACAACAGAACAGGCCTCCGTTGTCGGGCGTGCAATAGTCTAGGAAATGATTTCCGCAGGGCGTGAGGCTCACTGAGACTCTTAAGGAATAGGATTACATGGGATATATGGCACAGAAACAGGCCATTCGGCCCAGCCAGTCCATGCTGACGTTTATGCTCCACTTGAGCCTCCTGCTGTCTTTCCTCATCTAACTCTATCAGCCTAACCCTCTATTCCCTTCTCCCTCATATGCTTGTCTAGCCTCCCCTTAAAGGTATCTATACTATTCGCCTCAGCCACTCCCTGTGGCAGCGAGTTCCACATTCTCACTACTCTCTGGGTAAAGAAGTTCCTTCTGAATTCCTTATTTGATTTCTTGGTGACTATCTTATATTGATGGCCTCTAGTGTTGCTCTTCCCCACAAGTGGAAACATTCTCTCTGTGTCCACTCGATCAAAACCTTTCATTATTTTAAAGACCTTTCAAGAGAAAAGAGACCCAGCCTGTTCATCCTTTCCTGATATGTATACCCTCGCATTTCTGGTATCACCCTTGTAAATCTTCTCCACACCCTCTCCAGTGCCTCTGTATTCTTTTTATAATACTGCGACCAGAATTGTATGCAGTCCGTTGCAATACAGGTTCACACACGAAGAATGGGTGAAGCAACTGGAGGGATCCCGGTGCCTGTGGCTCTGCACGATTCAGAGAGGAGGGGAACAGGTGCGGTGAGGTTGGGGGTGGGGGTTAGGAAGAGGCTGCAGATGGTGAATCTCATCCTTTATCCTAGATTCACATCATATTCCTGCATCCATTCTCCATTTAGTTAAGATGTTAACACTCCTCCCAGTGTAATTTCAAGTCGTTTCGGGATCCTACATGTCTTATTATGTACAGATGTGTGCAAAGCCCGCGAGCTGGGAGCCGTAATTCCAAATCCCTCACCTTTCTGTGCGAGTTGTCAAACCGGAGACATCTGCAAATGTGACAACTGAGTCCCGGCAAATTGCACCCTGTTTAAATTGCTTTCTCACTGCATCTCAGCAAACCTTGTGGAACTAATATGAAGTTAATGAAGTGGACTTGGAGACCCTCTTCTCCGAGGCAAGGCTGCCTGACTAAACCGGGCCAAGCATTTCAGAATGAGCATATTTAGGAACAGGCAGAGGCCATTCAGCCCCTCGTGCTGGTTCCTCCATCCAATTAGATCATGGGTGATCTGTATCTTAACTAAATCTACCCGCCTTGGTTCCGTATCCCTTGCCTAACAAAAATCTATCATAGTCAATGTTATAAATCTCATCATCATGAAGAAACGACTCATGAAATAACACTGGACGGCCAGCTGGTGGCGCTGTCCAAGGAGTATAAATACTCGGGCGTGGGCCCAGCTTGCTCAGGGACATTTTGTAAGACAAGGAACTCGTGAAGTACAACTAGACCTCCATGTTTTGAAACAAGTTGATTAAAGCCTTGCTTTATACTCAAACCAAGTGCGTAGTGAGTTTTATTACGTCAGTCAGTTTTGAAATTTTCAATTGGCCCCCAGCCTCAACAGCTTTTTGGGGGAAGGGCTTTTCCCAGATCTCCACTACCCTTTGTGTGAAGGAGTGCTTCCTGACATCACCCCTGAACGGCCTGGCTCTAACTTTAAGGTTATTCCCCCTTGTTCTGGACTCCCCCACCAGAGGAAATAGTTTCTCTCTCTCTACCCCAGTCAAATCCTTCAATCATCTTAAACACCTCAATGAGATCACCCCTTAATCTTCTATACTCGAGGGACTACAAGCCTAGTCTAGTCTATGCGACCTGTCCTCAGAATTTAACCCTTCCACCAACGCTGCAGCTTTCCACACGCCAGTCGGCCCAGACTTCGATTGCTTTTACCCGCCTTGTCAATTCTCTCACCTCCGCCTCTCCTCCCTTCCTGAAGCTGTGGACTCCATTGCTGAACTTAACAGTCCCGCGGTGGTCACTGACATCCAAGTGGCCAGAATCCGCGGGTCAGCCTCGGGAGTGGCCGTCCGCACTCTATTTGATCATCGGGGGGGGCGGCCGAGTGCGTTCCTGCCTCACGCAGAGTCGAATGCTCGCAGTTCCCGGTGGGGGGCATCACCTGATAACCATCTAAGAGTAGGAACCCTGCCCAGTGGTCATGGACTGAGGCCAGCACTGCGGAGGGAAGGACGTGGGGAGGGAATCAAGTCTGGGACTCTCCTGGTCTGTGTGGCTCGGCTGGGGAAACTCGAGTTATTCCGAGGACGTGGATGAGTTAGCAAAGTACAGAGCGTGTCAAGTTTACATAGAGTTACATAGGATATACGGCACAGGAACAGGTCATTCGGCCCAACCAGTCCATGCCGGCGTTTATGCTCCACTCGAGCCTCCTCCCGTCTTTCCTCATCTAAATCTTTCAGCATAACCCTCTATTCCCTTCTCCCTCATATGCCTATCTAGCTTCCCCTTAAATGCATCTATACTATTCGCTTCAACCACTCCCTGTGGTAGCGAGTTCCACATTCTCACCACTCTCTGGGTAAAGAAGTTACTTCTGAATTCCCTATTGGATTTCTTGGTGACTATCTTATATTGATGGCCTCTGGTTTTGCTCTTCCCCACAAGTGGAAACATTCTCTCTGTATCCACTCTGTCAAAACCTTTCATAATTTTAAAGACCTCTCTTAGGTTCCCCCTCAGTCTTCTTTTTTCAAGAGAAAAGAGCCCCAGCCTGTTCATCCTCTCCTGATAGGACTACCCTTGCAGTTCAGGTATCATTCTTGTAAATCTTGTTTGCACCCTCTCCAGTCACTCTATATCCTTTGTGACCAGAACTGCACACAGTGCTCCAAGTGTGGTCTAACTGCGGCTGTTACTTAGAAGCAGACTCAAATCAGGAGCGACGGAAGAATAGTCAAAGTGTAGTGGGTATCTGGAACTCTCTCCCCCCAAAAGGCTGTGTGGATGCTGGGTGTCAATTGAAAATGTTAAGACTGGGACCGATAGATTTTTTGTTAGATAAGGGTATTAAGGGATACGGAGCAAAGGCAGGTAAATGGGGTTGAGAACCAGATCAGCCATGATCTAATTGAATGGTGGAACAGGCCCAGTAGAGAGTGAGAGCCCTCACTTTAAGCTATTACACGAGTTTGTTCAACGGCGTCTTGGTGGGGTGGGGGTCACAGTCTAGTGGCACAGGGTGAAAGGTCACGTAGGAAACGGGCATCCGCGACAACTGCGTTAATTCGCATCTCCGTTACACAGTTCTCACTGGGTCAGGGAGGCGACGCTCTAAATTTCTAACATAACATTACTTCAATTTTCCTGTTCATTTACTGCTATAATGCCCAGCTCTGCGCCACTGAGTCCGAGGTCTGACCTCGGTGGGCAAATTGGCCTGCTCCAAGATCAGCAGCACATTAGCGCGAGCCTGCGAGGATGCTTCATCAAGAGCCAAATCATGGTTGTGACGACCTTCCCACCACTTCCATTAGCCGCCTTTCTGATTTCCGCCCCCAATTGGCGTCGAGCGATTGATTTATTCTTGCTCCAGTACTTTCTGTGAACAGTCAATCTCACAGTAATTATCTGCCCTGACGCAAAGCGCACTCAGGGAAGAGCCAAGAGATCCTCACATCTGTCTGTCCTTGGGAACCGAGAGCAAGGTGGGGAGGGTAGGGTGGGGTGGGGTGGGGGCGTCCGAGGGTCGCGCTGTCAATACAATTTACCGAAGGAGGCGCGCGAGGGGAGAAAGAAACACTCCACGAGAGTCTGTGGGCAGTTTATCACATTATACAAGCAGGAAACGCTTGGGCCTTACAACGGTTTCACAATACAAGCAAGTATTTTATGCTTCAGAAAGGATTTTGAGGGATTTGTATTGTTGGAGCTGTTTTAATTCAAAATTAATCTCCTCGGTGACAAAATCAGCTGTCCACTCTGTTTTTTAAAATTATTTCATAAAAGAATCGTGCCTCTCCCCCCAGGGCCCAAGTTAGCACAATGCTCTTTCGTCTCTGGAGTCTAGCCTCAAATCAAGCCCATGTTAAATTGTTTTTAAGTGATGTTGATTGAGGAATGGATATTGGCCAGGACACTGGGGAGAACTGCCCAGCTCTTCTTCGAAATAGTGGCTGTGGGATTGTTCAGGTCAACTTGAGAGCGCAGACGGGGCCTTGGGGTTTAACGTCTCATTGGAAAGTCGGCACCTCCGACCGTGCGGCACTCCCTTAGCACTGCACCGGGAGTGTCAGCCTAGATTTCACACTCAAGTCTAGCAATACCATATGAATGTGGTTAAATGCTCATTAGCTAACGTCGCCACGGTAATTCTTAGCGATCCAACAAAAGAACGGGACCAAATTGGGAAAAAGCAACGGCAGCGTTTGCCCGCTCCCCTCCCACAAATGCATCCCATTCTTCTGGCACCTTAAAAGGTTATTTACATGAGCCTGATCACTTCCAACAATACAGCACTCGCTCAGCTGTGTCACAGCCAGTGAGCAAGGTCACAGCACGCCCCCCACCCCCGCTCCAACCCCATCATTTTGAGGTCGGCCAACATGGCGTTGGAGACCCACTTCCATTTCACTCCCGATAGCCTCCGTCACCCACCTTCGGTCTGCAAACTTTGGACTGGGTAAGTCGGCTCCCCCCCCCAGTTCCCCATTCTTCCCAAGTCGGCCAAATCTCGAGTTCGACCTTCGAGCTCCACCTCCCCCCGATTGGCCAAGCCCAGCTCCGCCCACTGCTGCCCCAGTACCGCGCTGGAGTGTCAGCCTCGATCAGGGGCTCGAGCCCCTGGCGTGGGACCCGAACCCACGGCCTTCTGACTCAGAGTGCTATCAACCGAGCCACGGACACCGCCTAGAGGAAGAATGTTCACTTTCTGCTCTTGCCTCCACGGTGCCGCTCTCTTCAATTCGCCTCAACAACACTGTGCGGACGTCTCGGGAATCCAGACACGTTTGGCTAGTAAACTCAATTACAGGACTCACGCCCAGCAGGAAAGATATACTTGCTCTCGAGGCGGTTCAGAGAAGGTTCACTCGGTTGATTCCAGAGATGAGGGGGTTGACGTATGAGGAAAGGTTGAGTAGGTTGGGACTCTACTCATTGGAGTTCAGAAGAATGAGAGGCGATCTTATCGAAACATAGAAGATTGTGAGGGGGCTTGATCGGGTGGATGCGGTGAGGATGTTTCCACTGATGGGTGAGATTAGAACTAGGGGGCATAATCTTAGAATAAGGGGCTGCCCTTTCAAAACTGAGATGAGGAGAAACTTCTTCACTCAGAGGGTAGTAAATCTATGGAATTTGCTACCCCAGAGAGCTGTGGAACCTGCAACATTAAATAAATTTAAAATGGAGATAGACATTTTCCTAGCAGATAAGGGAATTAGGGGTTACAGGGAGAGGGCAGGGGAGTGGACGTGAGTCTAGATTCAGATCAGCCATGATCCTATTGAATGGCGGAGCAGGCCCGAGGGGCCGTATGACCTACTCCTGCTCCTATTTCTTATGTTCTTAAAACATCAGCGGTGATTTGAAAGCTTTAGGGGCATTAGGAGTTTGGACAGGAAGGCTGAGTGGGGCACCAGGCCTGATCTGACGAGTGGGAATTGATTTCACATCTCAATCCAATCAAAACCCATTTAGAAAGCCAATGAGCGAACCCTTTTAGGTTCTGACTACAGTTGCCAGGTTTCCCCAGTTGTTTATCACCCCCTTAAAGCTACGAACAGGAAGGGATTAATCCTGTGATTAGCCAATAGAAACACTATAGGCTCCGATTTTAACTCCGGGTGGATTTCCCCGCTCAGGCCCGAGTTAAAAATACAGTCGGGTCTCAATGATGTCACCGGGCTGCAACATGCCTATGTAAAGGAGGACCCTGGGCGCGTCTCCTTGCTGCCTGCTCAGGAGAGCAGGTTAAAATTGCAGATGTTGCGATCGTGGCAGCTTTCAGACAGGCAAGAGCCAGGGGGCGCTTTTAACGGCCCACCTGCCAGGTTTCTGCTGAGCGAGTAGGGTTAAGTGTGTGTAAAGGGTGGGGTGGGGTGGAGGCGCGGAAGAGACAGGAATAATGTGCAATTGTTTATTATATTTTTTTACAACCCTGGTTAAAACACACCTCTTAAAGCGTTCCACCCAAAATGCCAGCCAGGAATAGACCAAATAAAACCTCCAACTACAGCAGACAGACGTGAGTGACAACTCTGGGTCTCGGAAGGACTGGCTGGGTTATCTGTTCTTTGATTCCAAGACTAGCGGACCACGCCAAATCAGCGACCCTCACTTAGTTTTGACTGAAAGCTCGGCAACTTTGACCTAGGTCCACAATTCCATCGGACTTCCCGTCGAGGATCAGCACTTCCTCTTTTCACCAGATCAGAGTAGATGTCTCAAGAGTTGCTACGGCAAAGACTGATGAGCTGAATATCAGAGTCTAGAAAGTTTCCTCCCCCCTCCCCGCCGAGTATCACCATCAGTCAGGGAACCTTTGAAGAGCTTTGTCGCCTGCAGACTTACTGCGTTCAGCTCGTTACACACCAACGGCATTGAGGTGTGCAAACATCCAGCAGCTTTAGGTACAAACTGTCCCACCTCAGATATTACACTGAGGCTTTTTTATTATTATATATATATATAAAGAAGTGAAGGGCACAGAGTCACAATGACAATTGTCAAGCTGAGCGATGTAGAACAGTCTGTGCTGAATTAGCTGATTTCAATTGGGGGAGTATGTTTGGCCTGAGGACTCCTGAACTGTGGAACTGAGGGGGGGAGGGGGGGGGGGGGAAGGGGAGGAGTGGGGAATCATCCGAGACCACCTAGGCATTCCTGCCGAAAAGTGGATGTATATGGACACTGGGGCGGGGACAGGATCAGGCTCAACTGTGAGACCCTCCATGGTTGAAGAGCCTACCAGCATTCATTATCTAGGGTCACACACACGCGACGAGGGTCATTTGGTTGAGATACCGGGAAGGCTGTCGCCCATCGAACTGTACCCTGGGTGGGAGTGAACACCTTCAGAGGGTTGGGGGGGGGGGGGGGAATGAGGGAGACAAGAAATAAATCAAGACAAATTCAGATTAATAAACTTGAAATTTTCCCTCTGTCCCCAGTAAATAAATTTCCAACCTTAAATATTAATTTGATTCATTTAATTTTAAAATTCAGCTTGGATTAATCAACGTGTTCACTCTGGCAACATTAATTATATTGTTCAAGCTCCACGCTGATTAATTCATCCATTTTACACCTCTGGTATAACAAATCTTACTAAATCTCTTCAGAAAACTTCCAGCAATCAAACACCCACCCACCACCTCCCCGCACAAAATGAAGGAACAGGAACTGGAGTCGAGGCCTTACCCAGCATTCCCATTCCCAGCATGAATGCGTCCATGGTGTACGGTAACCCCCGAGCACGGCCTCGGGTTCCTGGGGGGAACATTACTTCTTTAGGCTGCGCTTTCTTACATTCTACCTGTTGGGGGTGGGGTGGGGTGGGGTGGGGGGTGGGGGGGGGGGAGAAAAAACAAAAGACAGAATCAGACAAGTGTTAGAACGAACAGCCTACTCAGTCAGAGGGAAAACAGGGTTGGTTTTCTCTTTCCCGCGTGGGGCTCGTTAGCCACCTGTCCTTAAATATCTCTTTTTTTGGTTCATTCACGGGATGTGGGCGTCGCTGGCAAGGCCGCCATTTATTGCCCATCCCTAATTGCCCTCGAGAAGGTGGTGATTTGGTACAACTGAGTGATTTGCTCGGCCATTTCAGAGTCAACCACATTGCTGTGGGTCGGGAGTCACACATAGGCCAGACCGGGTAAGGACGGCAGATTTCCTTCCCCTAAAGGACATTAGTGAACCAGTTGAGTTTTTACGGTCGTCATCAGCATCCACACCGAGTTTAAATTCCCCGGCTGCCGTGGTGGGATTTGAACTCGTGTCTCCTGATTGTTAGTCCAGGCCTCTGGATTAGTAGTCCAGTCACATAACCACTGTGCTACCGTTCCCGTTACGGCTCGGTGCCAAGTTTTGTTTGCTAACACTCCTGTGAAGCGCCTTGGGACGTTTTACCACGTTAAAGGGCGCTGTATAAATGCAAGTTGTTGCTGTTGTCGTCTCTGTGTTCATGGCTCGCTGTGCAGTGCAGGTTGCTTTATTTAAGTGTCCCGTGACATTATAAACGTGGGCACAGGGATTTACAACGGGAAAAGCCAACAGGAAAATTTTTAAATATCCATCAGATATAAAAATAGGGCAGGACGGCCCACTTTAAAATGGGAACTAATTACGTCAGCTCGATTATCCTCTGGCCTCAAACCTCGCTTCACCTGAAGGTGACACAGAATCTTAGAGCACAGAAGGAGGCCATTCGGCCCACTGAGCCTGTGCCGGCTCTTTGAAAGAGCTCTCCAATTAGTTGCACTTCCCCCCCACTGCACTTTCCCCATAGCCCTGCAAGTTTTTCCTTTTCAAGTAGAGATCCGATTCATCTTTTGAAAGTCACTATTGAATCTGCTTCCACCATCCTTTCAGGCAGCGCATTCCAGATCACAACAGCACTTAGTCCGGACTCTCCATGTGCATCACCACAGGGGACTGACCAGTATATAATATTAAAAATCTTCTATGTGCATGCACTTCATGTGAACTCCCTATTGTCACGCTTTTATGCCAACATTTAACTGTGAATTTTCCTGTAAACATTTAGAATGGAAATCCTGTATGTAAACAGCTTCCTGTAACAAAGTAGTTGCAAGCTCTAGTCAGTAGGTGGCGCTATGGAGCAAGTTTCTGAAGGGACTCTTACAACTCCGTTTCCACGTTGTACATGTGTACATGAAAGAAGACAACTCATCAACTGACCGTGGGTAACTAAATGGAAATTTACTAATAATAAATAATATAACATACACACGGAGGAAAGCTCTCAGTAAATGCCCAGAATGTCAAGACTAGAATTAAGCTTGCAGTAGAGTTACCAATAATCACAATTTTATTGATTTTGCGCCATTGCTTTCACAGGGCTAGAAAGAGATCACGGCCTGGAAATTCATTGACCCCGTGCCTATTTTACAGCCGCCCGCCATATTGGCAAAGGTTGACGTATAGGCGTCCAGGTTCCGCACCTGAAACAGGGGTTTGGTCACTTTGCATGTGCAAAATGGGGGCCTTAAGCCTCTTTCAGGACCCCTCCACAAAACTGGGCAGCCCTAAATGGAGCCGGGCCTGCTATCCAGTCAGGATAACCAGGCCTATATGCGGCCGAACCAGCAGATCCTTAAAGGGACAGTTGGAGCCCACCTCCAAAAAGAAAGAAAGACTTGTATTTCTATAGCGCCTTTCACGACCACCGGACGTCTCAAAGCGCTTTACAGCCAATGAAGTACTTTTGAAGTGTAGTCACTGTTGTAATGTGGGAAACGCGGCAGCCAATTTGCGCACAGCAAGGTCCCACAAACAGCAATGTGATAATGACCAGATAATCTGTTTTAGTGATGTTGGTTGTGGGACAAATATTGACCAGGACACCGGGGATAACTCCCCTGTTCTTCGAAATATTATCATGGGATCTTTTACGTCCACCTGAGAGAGAATGGCCTCCTTCTCCTGTATCATTCTATGATTCTATATTCTTGCAGTCCCAAGACCCCACTTCCCTCGCCCTCGAGAGGCCATCTACCCCTGAGAATCTTATATGTTTCAATGGGATCACCTCTCATTCTTCTAAACCCCACAGAATATAAGCCCATTCTACTCAATCTCTCCTCGTTGGACAGCCCTCTCATCCCAGGGGTACCTCTCAGGGGTAGATGGCCTCTCGAGGGCAAGGGAAGTGGGGTCTTGGGGCTGCAAGAATATAGAATCAGAGAATGATACAGGAGAAGGAGGCCATTCGGCCCATTGTGCCTCTGCAGGCTCTTTGGTAGAGCTATCCAACTAGTCCCACCCTCCCTTATAGTTCAGATATTAGCTGTATTGCCAGTCGTCTCCTAGCCTCTCAACTTGAATGTTCAGAACATAAGAAATAGGAGCAGGAGTCGGCCCCTCGAGCCTGCTCCGCCATTCAATAATATCATGGCTGATCTGATCTTGTCCTCAACTCCACTTTCCCGCCCGCTCCCCACAACCCTCGACTCCCCTGTAGCTCAAATATCTGTCTTATCTCCGCCTTGAATATATTCAGTGACTCAGCCGCCACAGCTCTCTGGGGTAGAGAATTCCAAAGATTCACCACCCTCAGAGAAGAAATTCCTCCACATCTCTGTCTTACTGAACTGAAAGGGCTGGAGTTGGTGGCTGCCGTGGACCTGTGTTGCAGCTTAGCTGGAGGGCTGGGATTGGCAGCAGTAAGCTGTGGTCTCAGAGACAGAAACACATATTCCCAGAAGCTACAAACAGGAGATAATGAGGAAAAGCAACACATCAAATAAAATTAAATTGGGTTTGTTTTCTGACAAACAGCTCAGGTAATGGGAATGCGCGAGTCAACTTGCATTGCGCTTCTGAGTGAGATTTTGACAAGTTTATTGCAACAAGCTTCATTTATAGACCTCTAAATCCATGCCTGCATGCAGCCGGAGTTTGCACAGAACACACAGTGATCCTGTTCATAAATGCCGGAGCGTCTTAACAAAAGCAGGGATTTAACGGGGGATAGTTTGTGACAGGCAAAGCTTGCAGGGGACCAGTCAACAGTGTGGCCTTGATGGCAGCATGTGTCAAGTCTCCTTTTGCTACGGTGATGAAGGTTCCATTATAAATGTATTAATACAAATTTTACTGATCACCCCCACCACAGAATGACACAGAAATTACAGTGCAGAGGCAGGCCATTCGGCCTATCTGGTCTCCGCCATCGTTTATGCTCCACTCCAGCCTCTTCGCACCCCTCTACATCTAACCCTATCAGCGTATCCTTCTATTCCTTTCTCCCTCATATGCTTATCTAGCCTCTCCTTAATGCATCCATGCGATTCGCCTCAACCACTCCCTGTGGTAGCGAGTTCCACATTCTCACCACTCTCTGGGTAAAGAAGTTTCTCCTGAATTCCCGACTGGATTTATTAGTGACTATCTTTTATTTATGACCCCGAGCTCTGGTCTCCCCCAGAAGTGGAAACACCTTCTCTATGTCTACCCTACCAACCCTCCTCAATGTTTTAAAGACCTCTATTAGGCCACCCCTCAGGCTTCTCTTTACTTGAGTATTGAGTCCCAAGCCTGTTCAGCTTTTCTCTAAAAAGTATATTAATGTATTTTTCTAACATTGTACTCCGCAACACCCAGGCCCCTCCAAAACCATAGCCAAGTGGTTACTCTAAATATAAAAGTCTAGACATCTATACAATGACTGTCAGAAGACTATTCTACCACGGGGAGTATTGCAATTATGCCAATTTTTCTCTCTGCTGATGCACATGCACTTTTTCTGGATCTCGACCGGGGAACCCTGGCTGATTTCCCCACCCCACTCAGCCCAGGGGCACTGAGGCCAACCAGGTGACGTGACAGACAGCAATCCCCCAGCCTGTAAGCAACTCAGTGGCCAACAGACCTTGTTCTAAACAATCCAGACGGCTGAGCTCTGCACAGTAGGGACGTTCTGCTACGTGAAAGGCGCTATATAAATGCAAGCTGTTGTTGTCGTCCCCAGCTACATACAGATCTGGGTATAACCCATGAATCTGTACCGAGGCCATTCAGCCCCTCGAGCCTGCCCCACCATTCAATTAGATCATAGAGTCATAGAGTTATACAGCACAGAAAGAGGCCCTTCGGCCCATTGTGTCCGCGCCGGCCATCAAGCCCTGTCTATTCTAATCCCATTTTCCAGCACTTGGTCCGTAGCCTTGTATGCTATGGCGTTTCAAGTGCTCATCTAAATGCTTCTTGAATGTTGCGAGGGTTCCTGCCTCTACCACCCTTTCAGGCACTGAGTTCCAGATTCCAGCCACCCTCTGGGTGAAAAAGTTTATCCTCAAATCCCCTCTAAACCTCCTGCCCCTTACTTTGAAACTATGCCCCCTGGTTATTGACCCCTCTACTAAGGGGAAAAGTTCCTTTCTATCTACCCTATCTATGCCCCTCATAATTTTGTACACCTCAATCAGGTCCCCCCTCAGCCTTCTCTGCTCCAAGGAAAACAACCCCAGCCTGTCCAGTCTCTCCTCATAGCTGAAGCGCTCCAGCCCAGGTAACATCCTGGTGAATCTCCTCTGCACGCTCTCCAATGCAATCACATCCTTCCTATAGTGTGGCAACCAGAACTGCACACAGTATTCCAGCTGTGGCCTAACTAGTGTTTTGTACAGCTCTATCATAACCTCCCTGCTCTTATATTCTGCGCCTCGGCTAATGAAGACAAGTATCCCATATGCCTTCTTAACCACCTTATCTATCCGGCCTGCTGCCTTCGGGGCTATTGAATGGCTTACTCCTGTCCCTCTCCAATGAGAGAACAGTGCCACATCACTGATACAATGGTTGACTACATATTGAAGACCGGGAAAAGATTTTACTGATCAAATATTTCACACACATGGCATCTGACAGACATCTCTCAGACCACAGGGTTACAGAGGAAGGAATAGCCAGCTCTCCTGTTAAGTATACTGAGTCATTCAGACCACACTGGATCCTTGCTTCGAGCCGATCTCTCCCGGGGTGACGGCCTACATTTGGCTTCAAGGTCTCAAGGCTGTGGAGGGGCCTGGATTCCTGCTCCCGCTCGCTATCCCCGTTGTAAAGCGCTCGCCTATGCGCGTCAGGTGAGGATAGGGTCAGTGAGGGCACTGGAGAGGGATGGGCACCAAATGTAGCAAACATGCTCACTCCTCACCCACAATACAATACTGAAGAGTTACAACTCAGGACAGTACCGAAGGAGTGCTGCACTGTTGGAGGTGCCGTCTTTTGGATGAGATGTTAAACCGAGGCCCCATCTGCCCTCTCAGGTGGACGTAAAAGATCCCATGCCACTATTCGAAGAAGAGCAGGGGAGTTCTCCCCGGTGTCCTGGCCAATATTTATCCCTCAACCAACATCACTAAAAACAGATTAACTGGACATTGTTTCATTGCTGTTTGTGGGAGCTTGCTGTGCGCAAATTGACTGCCGCGTTTCCTACATTACAACAGTGACTACACTCCAAAAGTGTAGCATACAAAGCTGTGAAGTGCTTTGGGACATCCTGAGGTCATGAAAGGCGCTATATAAATGCAAGTCTTTCTTTCCTTCGATTTCCGAATCAAAGGGAGCTTGACCTCCCAACTAGGAGTGCAGGATCACCCTGATAGTCTACACTCCACGGACTCCTTCATTTAATCTCTCGAGGGAGGAAAACAGCGACAGGGAGAACTACCAGAGAGAGAAAGCCTAATGGACCTTCACACGATCAAGCAGTATCTCCTTGGTATAAAAACAGAAAATGGTGGAAATGCTCAGCAGGTCAGGCAGCATCTGTGGAGAGAGACACAGAGTTAACGTTTCAGGTCGATGAACCTTCGTCAGAACTGGAAAAAGTTGGAGATGGAACAGGTTTTTAAGCAAGTGCAGGGGCAGGGGCAGGGAGAGGGGGGAGGGGAGGAAAGAACAAAAGGGAAGGTCTGTGATAGGACGGAAGGCAGGAGAGATTAAGAGACATTAAGAGATGGTGCGAGGCAAAGGAGATGGTAATGGGACATGTTAGAAAAAACAAAAGATGGCTCTAGATGAAGTGTAAATGGCACTGGCAGAATGAAAGACAGCTGCCATGTGGGAGAGAGAAAAAAAATGGGAAAAAAAGGATAGGGGCCGAGGTTATGATCTGAAATTGTTGAACTCTATGTTGAGTCCAGAAGGCTGTAAAGTGCCTAATCGAAAGATGAGGTGCTGTTCCTCGAGGTTACGTTAAGCTTCATTGGAACAGTGCAAGAGGCCGAGGACAGTGAGATCAGAGCGGGAGTGAAGCGGAGAATTAAAGTGACAGGCGACCGGAAGCTCGGGGTCCCCCTTACGGACTGAACGGAGGTGTTCCGCAAAGCGGTCGCCCAATCTGCGTTTGGTCTCCCCAATGTAGAGGAGACCGCATCGTGAGCAGCGAATACAGTATACTAAATTGCAAGAAGTACTCCAGATTTTTCCAGTTCTGACGAAGAGTCATCGACCTGAAACGTTAACTCTGTTTCTCTCTCCACGGATGCTGCCCCGACCCGCTGAGTATTTCCAGCATTTTCTGTTTTTATTTCAGATTTCCAGCATCCGCAGTATTTTGCTTTTGTATTAGGATCTCCTTGGGGCCTGTCCAACACTGGGGCAGAGGCCTTTTTCTGAAACTTGCTCTCGGGATGTGGGTGATGCTGGCAAGGCTGGCGTTTATTACCCACCCCCCGTTGCCCTGAGGACCTGGTGGTGGGGCCTCCTCCTTTAACAGCTGCACCCCCCGGTGGTGATGGTGCGCAAGCAATCAGATTCACCGAGCTCGGCCTCTGTGAGCCATTGAATCTGGTCTCTGTAGGGGAGCAGCAGACTCCGGTATAACTGCGAATTGGACCAATTTTTTAAAACCTCTTTTTTTTAATTGATTCATTCTTGGGATGTGGGCGTCGCTGGCAAGGCCAGCATTTATTGCCCATCCCTAATTGCCCTCGAGAAGATGGTGGTGAGCCACCTTCTTGAACAGCTGCAGTCCGTGTGGTGAAGGTGCTCCCACAGTGCTGTTAGGGAGGGAGTTCCAGGATTTTGACCCAGCGACGATGAAGGAACGGCCGATATATTTCCAAGTTGGGTTGGTGCGTGACTTGGAGGGGAGGGCGTGGGGGGGTGGAACCTGGGGGTGGTGTAAAGCAGGACCAATGTAAAAACAGAAAATGCTCTAAATACTCAGCAAGTCTGTCAGCGTCTGTGGAGAGAAGAGGCAAGTTAAGGTTCTACTGAGGGGGCCACACCTGAAACATTAACTCATCTGCTGTCTCCACAGATGCTGCCTGACCTGCTGAGGGCTTCCAGCATTCTCTGCTTTTGCTTTGGATTTCCAGTATCTGCCATTTTTTGCTTTTTAAGCAATAAGTGCCTATTTATTGTTCGACTCTGGTCATAAACTCAACAGGTGACTTTTCCATGGGCCCAACGGGAGTACAGCTACATTGTCCTGCAGTGTAGTTCTTCGACGGCACCTCCCAAACGCATTACTTCCACCACAAGGACAAGGGCAGCAGGCGCATGGGAACACCACCACCTCCAAGTTCCCCTCCAAGCCACACACCATCCTGACTTGGAAGAATATCGGCCGTTCCTTCATCGTCGCTGGGTCAAAATCCTGGAACTCCCTCCCTAACAGCACTGTGGGAGCACCTTCACCACATGGTACCAGGGATGAAGGACTTCAGTTTATGTGGAGAGATTAGAGAAGCTGGGGTTTTTCTCTTTAGAGCAGTGAAGGTTTAAGGGGAGATTTAATAGAAGGCGGCCCTCCACCACCTTCTCAAGGGCAACTAGGGATGGGCAATAAATGGCAAAAAAATTGGTAGGTTAAGTTTCAAAGGATAGGCAGAAACCATCGATCCGGCTCCTTTTAAAGATGATGCAGCACTGATTCCCCTTCCCCTTGGTTACCAGTCACTGGCACAGGCTGTCATGGTGGACTTGGGCCACTGACCTGATGTCTAGACACCCAGCTCCTTCTCACGGTCCCAAGATCAGGAGCTCCACACACGTGAGGAATGACCGGTGCACCTGCTCAGGTCCTGCAGGTGCGTTTGCCTTTTTAAAGTGTTTTTTTCTCTACCAACTCCCTCCCCCCCCCGCAACCCTGCCGTACATCATCCATCAGCCTGCTGACAGCCGGCTCCCAGGCCTCGCTCAAAATGCTGCTCTGAAATGAGCTCCTGTGAGCTGGGGTTCCTCAGCTCATCCTCCTTTCCAATCCCTCTCTCCCTCCCCCTCGTCAACGGGACGGTTCCATTACTGATGAGCTTTGCACAAATGAGATTCCACCCCAGAGCATCGCAAATGTCTTGGGCAGCTGTCCTGGTTAACATTGAACGTAACTTGGTACATTTCTGGAAATGTCACTGTGGCAGCTGAAGCAACCTTGTGCCTTTTGTCCAGGAAATCTGAAGTACAAGGTCACGTAGTACCAACGTTACTGGGTGCATGGCTCACGTTACCAGCTGATAAAGCCAAGTGACAAAGGGAGGCTGGCTCCGAAGCGAGTCAAAGGGTTAGTCGACCTTTTCCACTTGGCTTTGGGGTCCACTGATACGTCAAAGCTTATCACAGCGATCCTAAGAAAACTACGAGGCACTTGGTCTGAGTATTAAACAAGGCTTTAATCAACTGTTTTTCAACATGGAGATCTAGTTGTGTCCTTCACTAGTTCCTGTTAAAGAATGTCCTGAGCAAGCTGGGCCCATGCCCGAGTATTTATACTCCCTGGACAGCGCCACCAGCAGGCTGCCCAGTGTTATTACATAAGCAATTTTCACATGAATGACAAGATTCATGTCAAGCTTGTTAAGCGGATTAGCAAATGCTCCGTTTCCCGATACGATCTCTCTCTCTCACATCTTCCTAAGTGCACGGTGTCCATTAACATTCCTGCAGAAAGGCTAAACCCCACCCCCCTCCACTCTTAGCCACAGGCGGCCTGCAGGAAACACCAACCAATGGGAGGATGGAGTGATACACCTCGCGCGCAGGTCCTGTGCGGTTGCGGACGAGATCCACGCGGGTAGCTGTGGGATAGGCCGTCTCAGCCGCTCGACCATCAACCGTGTAAATAGAATCATACGGCACAAAAGGAGGCCATTCGGCCCATCGTGCCTGTGCCGGCTCTTTGAAAGAGCTGTCCAATTAGTCCCACTCTCCCTCTGCTCTTTCCCCCACAGCCCTGCAAATGTTTTTCCTTTTCAAGTATTTCTCCAATTCCCTTTTGAAAGTTACTATTGAATCTGCTTCTACCGCCCTTTCAGACAGCGCATTCTAGATCGCAACCAGTCGCTGCGTAAAATAAATTCTCCTCTTCTCCCTCCTGGTTCTTCTGACAATGACAGGAAATCTGTGTCCTCTGGTTACCCGACCCTCCTGCCAGTGGTGGCTGTTAAATCCGGGTATCTTAATGTTGTGTCCTTCAATAATCAGACAAAGACTGCAGGGAACGATCAACAGGTGTTTACTGAATGAGGTTCAAACTGCAACTGACTATACAGAGCACTACTCAGGGTTTATAGACAGGTGTGGTCACTGCCGGTACTACAGGATACAGGAGCTGTAAAAAGTCGTTCTCCCCTTAAAAGGTACATACACTACAATTCCTCCCCTTTTAGATTAACAGTACCATAACACTCATTTAACAATTAAATCTCAAACTAATTACAATTAACACTTTTAACATGCAACATTAACTGGAAATAGTCCATTTATAAATTCAGTCTTTGGGGAGGCTTCCTGATTCTTTCTGGATAACGCCTTTCCCGAGTGTCTTGCTCTTGGTGCGGAAGCGATTCTACCACCCTGTCGTCAGTTGATTCATCAGCTTCCAATGCTATTGTTTCTGAGGTAGATACGACCTGTACGTCGGGTTCCTCCCCAGGTACGTATGGCCGAGACATGGGGTTGACTCGTTCCTGTGACTCTAGGATCTGTTCAGCATGGCGTCTCACAATGTTCCCCCAACATCCACTGTGTACATTAGTGGCCCCTGCCGTGTGCATATCGTTCCTGGTTGCCATTTCTCTGTTCGGTAGTCGCGGGCCAAGACTGGTTGCTCTACATTGAAGCTCGTCGGCTTCTCATTGATGTGCTGGAATTGCTTATTCTCAACATCTCTTCGTACATTTGGTCTGAGCAAATCCAGACGAGATCTCAACCTTCGGTTAAAGAACATCATGGCCGGGGCCTGGTTGGTGACTGCATGTGTCGCATTTCTGTAGGCTAACAGGAAATTGTCCACCTTATGCTGCAGTGGAATGTCGTCATCGCACATGGCCTTTACTGCTTTTTTAAAGGTTTGTACGAACCTCTCAGCCAATCCATTTGTGGCTGGATGATACGGGGCGGATGTGTAATGCCTTACCCCATTCCTTTTCATAAATCTTCGAAACTCTTCGGACACAAACTGTGGTCCGTTATCAGAGCAAATCTGCTCTGGCAAGCCGTTCCTGGCAAAAATGGTCCGTAGGACTGCAATAGTTTTCTCTGTGGTGGTGGAGGACATTTTGATCACCTCAGGCCATTTCGAGTGCGCATCCACAGCTATTAAAAACATTGAGTCCATGAATGGACCAGCAAAATCAATATGCACCCGTTGCCATGGAGACGAGGGCCACTCCCATGGGTGTAGAGGGGCATGTGGTGGTGCATTTTGGACCTTCTGGCATCCTGAGCAGCTCTTAATCAGGTCCTCGATTTGCTGATCGATCCCCGGCCACCACACATAAGCCCTAGCAAGGCTTTTCATTTTCACCCCTCCCAGATGACCTTCGTGAAGCTCATTGAGCACTCTCTCCCTTAACTTGGGTGGAATTACCACTCGGGATCCACACATCAAGGTCCCCTGGCATACTGACAGCTGTTCTCTTCTGGATGAGAATGCTGGCAACGGTGAGTCGCCATGTGCTGGCCATCCCTTCACCGTCAAATCATATACCCGAGACAGTGTCGGGTCATTTCGGGTCTCCTTCTCTATACCAGCGTTAGTTACTGGCAAGCATTCAATTATAGTCGAATGAAATATTTCGACAGGATCCACTGCTGGTGCTTCCTCCGCAGTAGGCAGTGGCAGGCGTGATAGCCCATCAGCGTTTCCATGCTGTTTCGTGCCCTTATACTCGATATCATATTGGTGCGCCCCTAGAAAAAGGGAGCATCTTTGTAGCCGTTGCGCAGTCATCACCGCAACGCCCTTCTTTGGATTAAAGATGGAGACAAGTGGTTGGTGGTCAGTCAACAAAGTGAACTTCTGCCCGTGCAGATCGTGATTGAACTTTTTCACTCCCCACACTAGGCTGAGGGCCTCCCTGTCAATCTGGGCGTAGTTACGCTCGGCTGAGGTTAGTGACCGAGACGCAAAGGCTACTGGCCTCTCCAAGCCGTCTGGGAATTTGTGCGACAGCACCGCTCCAATGCCATAGGGTGATGCATCACACGCCAACCGAATTGGTAGTGCTGGGCTGAAATGAGCCAACACCTCTTTCGATGTGATCAATGCTTTGCTCTTCTGGAAAGCTCGTTTACATTCGTCACTCCACTTCCATGGCACCCCCGTTTGCAGTAGGGTGTTCAGTGGGTGTAGTACGGTAGACAAATTCGGCAAGAACTTATGGTAGTAGTTCACCAGCCCGAGGAACGACCTCAGTTGTGACACATTTTCCGGTGCCTTGACTACTGCCTCAATCTTTTCAGGGGACTTATGTAACCCCTCTTTATCAATAACGTGGCCACAATACGAGACCTGCTCCTGGAAAAACTCGCATTTGTGGCGATTAGCTCGGAGCCCATATTCCTTCAATCTAGTGAGCACCTGCTCCAGGTTGGCGAGGTGATCACTGTCATTTTCGCCCGTGACCAGGATGTCGTCCAAATAACACTGGGTCCCTGGAATCCCTTGCAGGACTTGTTCCATTGCCCTTTGCCAAATAGCCGGAGCTGATGCTACCCCGAACACCAGCCGGTTGTATTGGTAGAGACCTTTATGAGTGTTGATCGTGAGGTACTGTTTCGAGGCTTCTTCTACCTCCATTTGCAGGTACACCTGGGCCAGATCAATCTTAGTGAAGCGTTTCCCTCCAGATAGCGAGGCGAAAATATCTTCAATCCGCGGAAGCGGATATTGTACAGTGTGAAGGACTGGGTTCGCTGTCACCTTAAAGTCCCCACAGATACGAACCTTCTTTGGTTCCCCAGGCGTATTACTCAATGACCTCTTCATTACAGGAACGATGGGTGTAGCCCACTCGCTCCAGTCCACTTTGGACCGTACTCCTGAACGTTCCAAACCTTCCAGCTCTGCTTCGACGGCTGGGCGGATCGCATAAGGTACCGGTCTGGCCTTAAAAAACTTTGGGCTTGCATTTTCCTCTATTTTGATCGTCGCTGTTATGCCTTTTAGTGTTCCGAGTCCCTGCTGGAACACTTCTTGTGCGTCAGTTAGCATTTTTGACAGTCGTCCAGGCGTGACGTCGTCATCCTTTTTGGCATCTACAGTCAGTGCTTGTATGGAATGCCAATCTAGCTGTATCTTCCGGATCCATTCACATCCTAATAGTGGTGGTCCTCCATCTGGCAATACATATAGGTCCATTTTTGGTGTTTCCTTGCCATTATATACAACGTTAACCCTTATTTTTCCTTTGGGGTAGACTTTTTGCCCCGTGTACGTCTTCAAGACAATCTTTGTATCTCTCAAGGGTATATGTGAGAATAGCCGCTTGTAGTCCCTTCGGTTTATGACTGTTAGGGCTGATCCTGTGTCCAATTCCATTTTCACTTGGACTCCTGCTATCTTGAGCGTGACCCAGATAGTTTGGTGATCCTCCATTTTGATCACATTATGTAGTTTCAGACAACCCAGCTCCTTGCTTCCGGAGTCTGTATCACTCTTCTGTTCGTCTGAACTACTCTCCGTCACCTTATGTACCTTCTTGTACTTCTCCTGTGGAGATTTCTTGCTGCTGGTTTTCTTTCCCGACCTGCAGACTCTTGCTATGTGTCCTACTTTTCCACACTGTCTGCACACTTTGTCCTTGAACCAGCAATCATTATGGTCGTGTGTTGTTCTGCCGCAGCGATAGCACTTCACTGTTCCGTATGACATTTCATTTGTGCCATATTCTTGCGGTCTCCGTTGTATCTCTGCAGCGCCCCGTGCGGCTGCTTCGTGTGATACTGCAATGCTGAAAGCCTTGTCCAGCGTAAGATCCTTTTCTGATAGAAGCCGTTTCTGGGTTCCTTCACTTTGAAGCCCACACACAAACTTGTCCCTTAAAGTATCTGCTAGTCCCGTTCCAAACTGGCAGTGTTTCGATAGCTTGCGCAGTTCCGTTAAATACTCAGCATTACTTTCATCTTTATGCTGGTTCCTTTTGTGAAACTTAAATCTTTCTGCTATCAGCAGAGGTGTGGGGTTTAAGTGGTCCTGTAGGATTGACACTATGTTTTCAAAACCCTTTTCTACTGGCTTCTCTGGGGTTACTAGGTTTCGTAGTAAGCCATACGTTTTTGCACCCATTGAGTTCAACAATACCAGCGCTTTCTTGTCATCTGGCACTTCATTCGACTTGCAGTATACTTCTATGTGTTCGACATATGTCGTCCAATCTTCGACCATTGTCGAACGCTGTGATACTGCCACTCTTTGGCATTTTTGGGTGTGGTTAGACTGGCTTAAAATGGCGTCTCCGGCGCTTTCCTTTCTTCCCTGCAGCGGCTTAAAATGGCGTCTGCCGTGCTGCTGCCAACGCCGCTCTCGGCGGTCCTCCTGGCAAATGGCGATGCCCTGTGGGCCTCGCGCGCTGCTCCTGCGCTGCTGCCAATGCCATTCTCTGCGGTCCTCATGGCAATGGCAGCGCCTCGCATTTTCCTGCGCGCATCTCTCCCCCATTGACGCTGCTCAGCCCCTGAACACCGGCTGCGCTCTGCTCTCTCTCGTTGACGCTGCTCGGCCCTTGAACACCGGCTGGGCCGTGCGCTCTGCCCTCTCTCTCTCCCACGTCGACGCTGCTCGGCCCTTTCTGTACCGCTCGGTCGGCTCTAGCCGCCGCTGTCCGGGAAGGGTCTGCGCAGTACCTGTTGCCAGCCCGTTTCGCTGGACCACTGTGGCTGGAAAGCCAAGCCTGGCTCTCGACAGCCTCCCCTGCGATGCCCGTGCTTCTGGACTCGACCTCCTTCAACTGTTCTCCAGGAGCGAATCCCTGGGAGGTGATGCAGAGATGCAGGTAGGTTCGAATCTTCTCGTCGCCAATGTTAAATCCGGGTATCTTAATGTTGTGTCCTTCAATAATCAGACAAAGACTGCAGGGAACGATCAACAGGTGTTTACTGAATGAGGTTCAAACTGCAACTGACTGTACAGAGCACTACTGAGGGTTTATATACAGGTGTGGTCACTGCCGGTACTACAGGATACAGGAGCTGTAAAAAGTAGTTCTCCCCTTAAAGGTACATACACTACAGTAGCGAAGTTTCGCCCTATCTACTGGATCAGAACCTTTCAAAATTTTGAACACCTCTATTAAATCTCCCCTGAACCTTCCCTGCTGCAAAGAGAATAGGGGAAAAATTTGGCTACTTACCGCCACCAGTTACCGGCAGATTAGTGAAAAAAATGGCGGCCGCCACACTTCCCTCCCACCCCGACCCCTGCACGGGACTCGGTGGCCGCCATTTTGGTGAGGGCCATAGCGCCCTCACCAAAATGGCCATTAGCTTTAAGGGACCGCTCTGCTTTCTAAAATGACAGCCTTGCTCGTTCTTGCTCCAATGACGCTATGGCCACGCTACATCGGGCCTCCGGCTGAGACTACCGCCCAAAAACCGGCCGTGTACGGTAGGTTTAGCGCTGGGCTAATATTGATCAGCACCAATATACCGGTGCTGTCGGCGCTATTAATTACGGCGGCCGGCAACTGCGGCCCGCGGTGCCACTGGCAGGTTTCCAGCGCTCTGAAATTTCTAGGCCCATGATCTCAGCTTCTCCACAAGAACTGGAAGTCCCTTATCCCTGGTGCCATTCTAGTAAATGTAGCGGGGAAACATAAAATTCAGAGCGGGCAGAGCGGAGAAGAAAACTGAAAATCGCTCGGGGGAGACGCCCCGGGCCTTATTTTAAAAAAATGTTACTCTGAGTCATGTGTAGGCAAAGGCGTCAGGACCTCAAGGGATATGTTCTTACGAGAGCCCAGCTACCCCGGAGATGAGAGGGCTGTCCTATGAGGAGAGATTGGGTAGATTGGGCCTATACTCTCTGGAATTTAGAAGAATGAGAGGTGATCTCATTGAAACGTATAAAACTCTGAGGGGGTTCGACAGGGTAGATGCTGAGAGGTTGTTTCCCCTGGCTGGAGAGTCTAGAACTAGGGGGCATAGTCTCAGGATAAGGGGTTGGCCATTTAAGACTGAGATGAGGAGGAATTTCTTCACTCCGGGTTGTGAATCTTTGGAATTCTCTACCTCAGAGGGCTGTGGATGCTGAATCGTTGAGTATATTCAAGGCTGAGATCGATATATTTTTGAACTCTAGGGGAATCGAGGGATATGGAGATCGGGTGGGAAAGTGGAGTTGAGGTTGAAGATCAGCCATGATCTTATTGAATGGCGGAGCAGGCTCGAGTGGCTGAATGACCGACTCCTGCTCCGATTTCTCATGTTCTTACGATGCCCAGTTCAGCAGCAGCGGTACGGAGCGCGCTGGGGGCTGCCGCAGAGCCCCGCGGGTATCGGAATCCGCTGTGCCTGTGGAGGCAGATCCTGCCGCTCAAACACGGCGGATCTCCCCGGAGGCAGCGTTCCCACTCCAGAATCAGACGCCGCGCTCCCTCGGGAAGAGAGAGAGAGAATCTCTCGGCCTTCAGTTATCTCGTTCTGGAGGAGGAGGAGGAGACTTTGGGGAAAATTTTAAGTGGCTTCCCGTCGAAGCAAACCCTGCTTTAAAACGGCTTCTAGGTCCAGCAATAAGGAAAATCAGCTACAAACCGGTTCAGTTCTTATTCTTTCATGGGGTAGAAAGAAAAACTTTTATTTTAACAAATCGTTTGTCATTTCCCTTTCTCCTCTCCTTCAGACACTTTCAATTTCCATTTTCAGTCAGCTAAAAGGTCACAAATGGAAAGCCCCAAATGGAGCGGGGGAAAGATGTTTCATTCGCACCATTTGATGTTGTTAGCAACCAGGTCCCTCACTACCTTTGTGCTGCAGAATTTACAAGCCAAATACGCAGGCTGGATTGTTGCAAACAGCGCCTGGAAGATTGCTTTGATCGTATCTGCACCAAAAGCTCTATTACCAAATAGAATCCCAATAAGTAGGACAAGCATGTTCCTCTCATTATGTATATATTTAACTGTGTATCTTAGTTGCTAAGCTACGTCGACAAAGACCTGGAATTTTTTAATTGCCAATAACATTGCAATTGGTTTTCCCATTACAGTGAAAATGAAAGATGGGCTTGAAGTAGGAAAACAATTATCGGGATCCGACAATGTTCGAGGGGATGGTGGGGTGGCGGGGGGGCTGTGGCAGTCAGGAGTTGCATGTTGGGACATCACTGTCATAAATTCCAGAGGAATGATACCACTGGGAATGAAGGAATGCACAGCAATTGCGATGCTGGTGTTTGTCTGTCTTTCCCGTTCCCAAATCACACCCCCACCCTTCCTCGAACGAGCAGGTGATGGCAGTCTGGGCTGCCGCTTCCTCCATGGCAACCGTCAATGGTGACACGTCATTGGCTGACCAGTAGGTTGGGGTTCCCGCGGAGCGAGGCCCAAGCCTGACAATTCTAGAAGGAGGTTTTACAGAATGCGAAACTCCCGAGGTGGAATTTCGTGCTTCGAGGGCGTGTAACAGGAACTCGGGCACAGAGGTCACCCCCCCCCCACCCCCCCGCCGCAGGATTCTCCGTCCATTAGGAGCTCACTGACCTCAAAGCCTGAATTCCCCGGGGCTCCTGGCTCAGCGAGAACATGAATTTGCTAGTCTTCTTTTGGTCAAGAGTAATTAAAGGGCCATGGCGCAGAGATTTACTAATAGCCCGATTTTTATCTGTGGTGAACACAAGGCTCGGACATGGAGCAGGGGTCCCTTTAAGAGAGTGTGACTATCTTCAGCCAGAAGTGCCGAGTGGATGATTCATATCGACCTCCTCCCGAGGTCCCCACCACCACAGAAGCCAGTCTTCAGCCAATTCGATTCACTCCACGTGATATCAAGAAACGGCTGAGCGCACTGGGGACAGCAAAGGCTGAGCGCACTGGATACAGCAAAGGCTGTGGGCCCCGACCAACATCCTGGCTCTCGTGCTGAAAACTTTTGCTCCAGAACTAGCCGCGCCTCTAGCCAAGCTGTTCCAGTACAGCTACAACACTGGCATCTATCCGACAGAGTGGAAAACGGCCCAGGTATGTCCAGTCCACAAAAAGCAGGACAAATCCAATCCAACCAATTACTGCCCCATCAGTCTACTCTCAATCATCAGCAAAGTGATGGAAGGTGTCATCGACAGCGCTATTAAGCGGCACTTAGTCATCAGCAACCTGCTCACTGATGCCCAGTTTGGGTTCCGCCAGGACCATTCGGCTCCCGACCTCATTACAGCCTTGGTCCAAACATGGACAAAGGAGCTGAATTCCAGAGGTGGGGTGAGAGTGACTGCCCTTGACATCAAGGCAGCATTTGACCGAGTGCGGCATCAAGGAGCCCTAGTAAAACTGAAGTTAATGGGAATCAGGGGGAAAACGCTCCACTGGCTGGTGTCATACCTAGCACAAAGGAAGATGGTTGTGGTGGTTGAAGGTCAATCATCACAGCCCCAGGACATCGCTGCATGAGTTCCTCAGGGCAGTGTCCTAGGCCGAACCATCTTCAGCTGCTTAATCAATGACCTTCCCTCCAACATAAGCTCAGAAATGGGAATGTTCGAAGATGACTGCAGTGTTCAGCGCCATTCGCAGCTCCACAGATAATGAAGCAGTCCATGCCTGCATGCAACAAGACCTGGACGACATTCAGGGTTGGGCTGATAAGTGGCAGGTAACATTAGTGGCAGGCAATGACCATCTCCAACAAGCGAGATTCTAACCACCGCCCCTTGACATTCAACGGCATTACTATCGCCGAATCCCCCACCATCAACATCCTGGAGGTCACCATTGACCAGAAACTTAACTGGACCAGCCACATAAATACTGTGGCAACAAGAGCAGGTCAGAGGCTGGGTATTCTGCGGCGAGTGTCTCACCTCCTGACTCCCCAAATCCTTTCCACCATCTACAAGGCACAAGTAAGGAGTGTGATGGAATACTCTCCACTTGGCTGGATGAGTGCAGCTCCAACAACACTCAAGAAGCTCGACACCATTCAGGGCAAAGCAGCCCACTTGATTGGTACCCCATCCACCACCTTAAACATTCACTCCCTCCACCACTGGCGTACCGTGGCTGCAGTGTGTACCATCTACAAGATGCACTGCAGCAACTCGTCAAGGCTTCTTCGGCAGCATCTCCCAAACCCGCGACCTCTTCCACCTAGAAGGACAAGGGCAGCAGGCACATGGGAACACCACCACATGCAAGTTCCCCTCCAAGTCGCACACCATCCTGACTTGGAAATATATCACCGATCCTTCATCGTCGCTGGGTCAAAATCCTGGAACTCCCTCCCTAACAGCACTGTGGGAGCACCTTCGCCACACGGACTGCAGCGGTTCAAGAAGGCGGCTCACCACCACCTTCTCAAGGGCAACTAGGGATGGGCAATAAATGCTGGCCTTGCCAGAGATGCCCACATCCCACAAACAAATTTTAAAAACTTCCATTTTGTTTCAGTAACAACAACAACTTGTATTTATAGAGCACCTTTAACAAAGTAAAACGTCCCAAAGTGCTTCACAGGATTGTTATCAAATAAAATTTGACACCGAGCCACACAGTTTCTGCACTATTAGGTATCATAGGATGTGCAGGACACTGGGATTACTCTGAAATGTCGATTCCTGTCCTGCCCATCCTGGCCTCAAATGAGTCCTTCTATTCAACCGTTTCTGTGCCAGTGCGTTACTTCCCGCGTTTTGCTCTCCATCTTCCTTTCTCCTGTTTCTCGAATAATATTCCTGCAACGCGACACTCGCCAAAATGTTTGCGAGGTGGAAAGGCCCCTCAGATCGGTAACAGAGGCCTCGAGTATGTTAAAAACAAACAGCATCGCTGCCAGGTGTGAGAAACAGCCAGACAAAGCATCACCAACAGCAAGCGCCTCTTAAAGGGGCCCCGTCAACAGTGAACATCTCTTGAGGGTGGGCGGGGGGGTGGGTGGAAGAGGTTGCAGGGGATGGAGTCTGTCAATCGGGAGAACCTTTCGCTGATCTCTTTAGGGGAATACAGTCTGAACAGCAACATATGGAGCAAGCAGTTGCCAGAGGCACTGGGAAAAAGTGAAAAGAAAGGAGACAAGGAGGGGAAGATGAAAGGGAGAGAGTGCTGTAAAACCGAGACATCTGTGATCGGGGGGAGGGGGGGGGGGCGGTTCCAACTCTAGCTCAGTGTCGGGATATCGCAGGATAACGGCACTTTTCCCACTCAATAAAACCGGCCCTTTTGGCTTCAAAGCTTCCCTGTAGCCGAGCAATCCAGGATTCAGACACAGCCTCTGTACATCTTGCATTAGACAGTCTGGCAGCGCGAGAGGAGGGTGATGAACTTGAGCTTTTTGAAGCTCTCTTATAGATGTACAGACATGCACACAGATCACCACCAAACAAACCATCTATTCATCAGTCACAATGTTTGCATCTCTATTCATGGTTGTCACTGGGCTTATTAAGTGCATCGGATCTAACTCGCTATAGTCCTCAGCGCACTTGGCCCGATATGCTTCAACACTGCCCGATAAGCTGCTGACATGGTGCGCACAGGAGTAGCTGACGCTGAGGACAGAAGCACCGGATAGAACAACTGAACCTGCCCTGCAAACTTGCGTCAGTCAGTCTTAACCCACTCTAGCCCGCGTGCCTCATGTTGAGCTCCGTTCTCTCTGCACACGGGCGCGCTCGCACACCCCTCCGAATCTCTCTCCTGCCTCCCGCTGTTCACGGAGCCAAAAACCACACCCACCGACGATGGCAAGGGAACAGTCGCAAAATCCAGGGCAGGCTGAATGAGAGAAAGGAATATAGCAGCGTGTGCGAACAAGTAAAAACGTCATTCAGAGGAGCAAAAAAAAATGGGAAGAAGAATCAGAGAGCTAGAGAGTGAGAGAGAGCGAGCAAGAGAGTGTGAGAGAGAGCTAGAGAGTGAGAGAGTTAGAAAGTGAGAGAGAGAGCTAGAGAGTGAGAGAGAGAGCGAGAGAGTGAGAGAGAGAGCTAGAGAGTGAGAGAGCGAGAGAGTGAGAGAGCGAGAGAGTGAGAGAGAGAGTGAGAGAGAGAGCTAGAGAGTGAGAGAGAGAGCTAGAGAGTGAGAGAGAGAGCTAGAGAGTGAGAGAGAGCTAGAGAGTGAGAGAGAGAGCTAGAGAGTGAGAGAGAGCACTAGAGAGAGAGAGCTAGAGGGTGAGAGAGAGAGAGAGAGCTAGAGAGTGAGAGAGAGCTAGAGAGCGAGAGAGAGAGCTAGAGAGTGAGCTAGAGAGCGAGAGAGAGAGCTAGAGAGCGAGAGAGAGAGAGCTAGAGAGTGAGAGAGAGAGCTAGAGAGTGAGAGAGAGAGCTAGAGAGTGAGAGAGAGCTAGAGAGCGAGAGAGAGAGCTAGAGAGAGAGCTAGAGAGCGAGAGAGAGAGCAAGAGAGCGAGAGAGAGAGCTAGAGAGTGAGAGAGAGAGCTAGAGAGTGAGAGAGCGCTAGAGAGCGAGAGAGCGCTAGAGAGCGAGAGAGAGAGCTAGAGAGCGAGAGAGAGAGCTAGAGAGTGAGAGCTAGAGAGTGAGAGAGCTAGAGAGTGAGAGAGAGAGCTAGAGAGTGAGAGAGAGAGCTAGAGTGAGAGAGAGAGCTAGAGTGAGAGAGAGAGCTAGAGAGTGAGAGAGCTAGAGAGTGAGAGAGAGAGCGAGAGAGTGAGAGCGAGAGAGCGCTAGAGTGAGAGAGAGCTAGAGAGTGAGAGAGAGCTAGAGAGTGAGAGAGCGCTAGAGAGAGAGCTAGAGAGTGAGAGAGAGAGCTAGAGAGTGAGAGAGAGCGCTAGAGAGTGAGAGAGAGAGCTAGAGTGAGAGAGCGAGAGAGCTAGAGAGAGAGAGCGAGAGTGTGAGAGAGAGAGCTAGAGAGTGAGAGAGAGCGCTAGAGAGTGAGAGAGAGAGCGCTAGAGAGTGAGAGAGAGCGCTAGAGAGTGAGAGAGAGAGCTAGAGAGTGAGAGAGAGAGCTAGAGAGTGAGAGAGAGAGCTAGAGAGTGAGAGAGAGCTAGAGAGTGAGAGAGAGAGCTAGAGTGAGAGAGAGCTAGAGAGCGAGAGAGAGAGCTAGAGAGCGAGAGAGAGAGCTAGAGAGTGAGAGAGAGAGCTAGAGAGAGAGCTAGAGAGCGAGAGAGAGAGCTAGAGAGCGAGCTAGAGAGTGAGAGAGAGAGCTAGAGAGTGAGAGAGAGAGCGCTAGAGAGTGAGAGAGAGCGCTAGAGAGTGAGAGAGAGAGCTAGAGAGCGAGAGAGAGAGCTAGAGAGCGAGAGAGAGAGCTAGAGAGTGAGAGAGAGAGCTAGAGAGCGAGAGAGACAGCTAGAGAGCGAGAGAGACAGCGAGAGAGAGAGCTAGAGAGCGTGCTAGAGAGTGAGAGAGATAGCTAGAGAGAGAGAGCTAGAGAGTGAGAGAGAGAGCGCTAGAGAGCGAGAGAGAGAGCTAGAGAGCGAGAGAGAGAGCTAGAGAGAGCTAGAGAGTGAGAGAGAGAGCTAGAGAGTGAGGGAGCTAGAGAGTGAGAGCTAGAGAGTGAGAGAGAGAGCTAGAGAGTGAGAGAGAGAGCTAGAGAGTGAGAGAGAGAGCGAGAGAGTGAGAGCGAGAGAGCGCTAGAGTGAGAGAGAGAGCTAGAGAGTGAGAGAGAGAGCTAGAGAGTGAGAGAGCGCTAGAGAGTGAGAGAGAGAGCTAGAGAGTGAGAGAGAGAGCTAGAGAGTGAGAGAGAGAGCTAGAGAGTGAGAGAGCTAGAGAGTGAGAGAGAGAGCTAGAGAGTGAGAGAGAGCGCTAGAGAGTGAGAGAGCGAGCTAGAGAGCGAGAGAGCTAGAGAGAGAGAGCGAGAGTGTGAGAGAGAGAGCTAGAGAGTGAGAGAGAGAGCTAGAGAGTGAGAGAGAGCTAGAGAGTGAGAGAGAGAGCTAGAGATTGAGAGAGAGAGCGCTAGAGAGTGAGAGAGAGCGCTAGAGAGTGAGAGAGAGAGCTAGAGAGTGAGAGAGAGAGCTAGAGAGTGAGAGAGAGAGCTAGAGAGTGAGAGAGAGCTAGAGAGCGAGAGAGAGAGCTATAGAGCGAGAGAGAGAGCTAGAGAGTGAGAGAGAGAGCTAGAGAGTGAGAGAGAGAGCTAGAGAATGAGAGAGCTAGAGAGTGAGAGAGAGAGCTAGAGAATGAGAGGGCTAGAGAGTGAGAGAGCTAGAGAGTGAGAGAGAGCTAGAGAGTGAGAGAGAGCTAGAGAGCGAGAGAGAGAGCTAGAGAGCGAGAGAGAGCTAGAGAGTGAGAGAGAGAGCTAGAGAGTGAGAGAGAGCGCTAGAGAGTGAGAGAGAGAGCTCGAGAGTGAGAGAGAGCTAGAGAGTGAGAGAGAGAGCTAGAGTGAGAGAGAGAGAGCTAGAGAGTGAGAGCTACAGAGAGGGTGAGAGAGAGAGCTAGAGAGTGAGAGAGCTAGAGAGCTACAAAGAGAGTGAGAGTGAGAGAGAGAGCTAGAGAGAATTAGAGAGAGCTAGAGAGTGAGAGAGAGAGCTAGAGAGAATTAGAGAGAGCTAGAGTGAGAGAGCTAGAGCGAGCTAGAGAGAGCTAGAGAGAGAGTAAGAGAGCTGGAGAGCGAGAGAGAGATAGAGAGTGAGAGAGCTAGAGAGAGCTACAAAGAGAGTGAGAGAGAGAGCTAGAGTGAGAGAGCTAGAGAGTGAGAGAGTGAGAGAGCGAGCTAGAGAGGGAGAGAGAGCTTGAGAGAGAGTGAGAGCTAGAGAGAGTGAGAGAGCTAGAGAGAGTGAGAGTGAGCGAGAGAGAGCGAGAGAGAGCGAGAGAAAACGAGAGAGAGTGAGCGAGAGAGCTAGCGAGTGAGAGAGAGCGAGAGAGCTAGCGAGTGAGAGCGAGAGAGTGAGAGACAGCTAGAGAGAGAGCGAGAGTGAGCGAGAGAGCTAGCGAGTGAAAGAGAGCGAGAGACAGCTAGAGAGCGAGAGAGAGCGAGAGAGCTAGCGAGTGAGAGCGAGAGCTAGCGAGTGAGAGAGCGAGAGCTAGAGAGAGAGCGAGTGAGAGCGAGCGAGAGTGAGAGACAGCTAGAGAGAGAGCGAGAGAGGGAGCGAGAGAGCTAGCGAGTGAGAGAGAGCGAGAGACAGCTAGAGAGAGAGCGAGTGTGAGAGGGAGCGAGAGAGCGAGCGAGTGAGAGAGAGCGAGAGACAGCTAGCGAGCGAGAGAGCGAGAGAGCTAGCGAGTGAGAGAGCGAGAGAGCTAGCGAGTGAGAGAGCGAGAGCGAGCGAGAGCTAGAGAGAGAGCGAGAGAGTGAGAGCGAGAGAGAGCGAGAAAGCTAGCAAGCGAGAGAGTGCGAGAGCGAGAATGAGAGAGAGAGCGAGAGAGAATGAGAGAGTGAGAGAGAGCGCGAGAGTGAGAATGAGAGAGAGCGAGAGAGCGAGAGAGAGAACGCGAGAGAGAGGGAGCGAGAGAGGGAGCGAGAGAGGGAGCGAGAGAGCTACAGAATGAGAGAGCTAGAGAGAACGAGAGAGAGCGAGAGAGCGAGAGAATGAGGGAACTACAGAATGAGGGAGCTAGAGTGAGTGAGAGCTAGAGAGAGTGAGAGTGCTAGAGAGAGTGAGAAAGAGCAAGAGCTAGAGTGAGTGAGTGTGTGGGAGGTGGTGAGTGGGGGGTGGAAATAGACAATGATTAACATATTACTGTAATACACTTTAGAAAGTTGTCCATCGGTATGGCACTTGGGTTTTGAGAGGGAGGTGATGTGGAGGTTGAGGATTGCTGTGGGAATCGGTTTCACCAGGACCACAGGCTGCATTGTGCTAGCATTTGCCCTGTGGATTTCGCACCAAGTCCTGAAAAGCCTCTTTGAATCACGTAACATATCAAACACATAATAATGAGCTTCCGAAAGTGTGGCCGAGGGGTGGAACACGGAAGCTAACCTGCTGCACTCACTGTGGCTTCCCCCTCACCATCAGTGCTCAGCATGGAGCCCCCCAAGCTGGGCATTTTGTAATTGCCTCATTGAATTTTACTTTTAACTTGCCATTAAAAAACAAAAATCAGATCAAATGATGTCCCCCTTTTAAAAAGAAAACCATACGGTCACATCCCTTCCAACTAATGTTGAAAAGATTAAGCTCTTATTTTTATTACCCACAGCACACACCACAGGCCACAGGCTTGGCTGAGGTCGGGCCCCGGGGCTGTGATGCTATCAGCGGGCCTTGGACAAGGCTTGTACATTCTCTGCTGAAGCAATGAACAAGAGGCGTCAGCTCACTTTAACTGGCAGCCTCGCTTCCCTCCCATTCCCTTTGTTCTTGGCAGGGGGGTGGGGGGGGACTCGGAGATGAACAGGAGGGGTGCCAGTGGAACCTCAACGCAAGGGGTGTGAGCACCCGGGGGTACAACTTAGGCCGCGCGCAGATTAGATTCAGGCCGAAGCAAATTCCTGATCGGTTCACTTATTTTTTTTTTTACATTACCATTTTAAAAAGGGATTAAACACAAACAGAGAGATCCCATCTGGTTCACCTTTGAAGGTTTTTTTTTTAACCCTTGCCTCAAGCTGGGTTCAAATCTTAACTATTTCAAAGCCTGTTTATAAAGGCAGGAATGAAGGCAGGGTCCCCACAGGCCGTGCGATACCAAGAGCCTGCAGAGAAAATGCTTCATGTGTTATTTTTGAAGGAAATGGGAGATGTTTTTGAAAGCGATCAGGCTGCATCGCGGCGGTGGTGTTTGCGTATGACCTGATTCGGGGGCACAGTCAGGCAACGTCAAGGTGTGCCGTTTCCAAAAAAAGGAACAAATCCGATGAACAGTCGGCTGATTTTTTTTTCCTCCTGGTCGGAGGCTCCCGGTGAGGAGGGACGCCCGCAGGGAGTGCCGGGCCGGTCGGGGAAATCGTGGGGCCCGCGAACAACCGTTGCCCGGTCCGTCATTTTCCCCGACCAGGTCTCCGGCCGACCTTTCGGATCTGGTGTGGCTCCTGAAGTCGTTGGCCCAGAAATTGGCCCCCGAGCCGGTAGGCCCAAAGCCCACGCAATACTGGGCCTCGGGCCTCATTTAAAATGAGACCGGCGAGCTGCGGACGCCTACTGAGCCTCCCCTCCCACCCCCCCACCAAGCAGCTCGCGGACGGATTGACTTTGGATTTCAGACCGCTCCGCCACCGGTCTCAGGCCTCCTATTCGCCATGCCAAGGGCCCAAACGCCGGTTTCAGGCCCTGGACGCCTCTTTTTCTGCCTCTACCAATTTGGTGGGCGGTGCACTTCCAGCACGCGTGCACGTCAACCGCCATTTTGGGCGCTCTGGCGCCCATTTTACGCCAGTAAATTTTTATGCCTGTAAAACCCAATTTTTTTAGGCCCGTGTGTTACTGGACCACCTTCTCCACTGTGACATATCTGTAAAGGTCTGCCCCCCCCCCCCCCGCCCCCCCCGCCAATGCTCTTGGGCATGATTCACATCTCTTCCTGCTGCACCGATGCTTGCAAATCTTCCCCTTTATTAAGCTCACGAGCACCGGGTCTAAACGTGGAGCAAGACACTCATTTTGTCCGTGATTCTCTGCAGCTGAGGAACTTGTTCAAGTTCATTATTAATTTACATGGAATTTACAGCACTGACAACCAGCCATTCGGCCCCACTGGTCCATGCTCCACACGAGTCTCCTCCCACCCCTCTTCATCTCACCCTATCAGCATATCCCTCGATTCCCTGCTCCCTCGTGTATTTATTTCGCTTCCCCTTAAAGGCACCAACGCAATTCGCCTCAAGCACTCCATGTGGTAGCGAGTTACACATTCTTAACTCCCTGTGCAAGACCCGACGCGGAGGATCCCTGGCTTTGATCTCCTGCGAAGCTTGTGGGCAACCCTAAACCGTGTCCGCATAATCCGTGGCCGTCGCGGATACTTGATTCACAAAAGGAGAATTAAAACCTCTCCAGTGCGCGACTGTGATCACCCAGAACAGACCATGGAACATAGAACGACTCAATGCCCGATTCACAAATACGACAGAGGCATCACAGCGATACACTCCGCTACCCCGACCCAATTATCTGCCTTAGCCACCTAAATGTCAAATTATAGTCATTGCTCGACATCCACATCAGCCCATACGAAATAGTAGTGGTATCACTCGCTGGGTAAAGAAGTTTCTTCTGAATTCATTATTGGATTTAACAAGAGCCTTAATGAGCTAAACCAGTCTCCTTTGCTCCAGCCCCTTTTCAAATACTTATATTTTAAGCATAAGAACATAAGTAATAGAGGCAGGAGTAGGCCATACAGCCCCTTGAGCCTGCTCCGCCATTCAATAAGATCATGGCTGATCTTCGACCTCAACTCCACTTTCTCGCCCAATCCCCATATCCCTCGATTCCCCTGGAGTCCGAAAATCTATCGCTCTCAGCCTTGAATATACTCAACGACTCAGCATCCACAGCCCTCTGGGGTAGAGAATTCCAAAGATTCACAACCCTCAGTGAAGAAATTTCTTCTCATCGCAGACATAAATGGCCGACCCCTTATCCTGAGACTATGACCCCCTAGTTCTAGACTCTCCAGCCAGGGGGAAAACAACCTCTCAGCATCTACCCTGTCAATCCCCTTCAGAATCTTACACGTTTCAATGAGATCACCTCTCATTCTTCTAAACTCCGGAGAGTATAGGCCCATTCTACTCAATCTCTCAATTTTTGGTGAGTGGGGTAACAATGGTCCTGTCGGTTGGTAACGGTCCACCAGACTCGACACACATCTACTTTGCCGCTAGGTTTCACGTGCACAGCCCCAAGAGGGGCGGTCAGCCAGCAATTCGAACTCAACAAAATGATTTGTTGCAATCTTTGTGTAGGGATGTCAATGCATAAAGATTTTTTTAAAAGACTGCTCTGTTCCGGGGCGATAAGCAGGGGGCAGTTGTGTTCAATAAGAAAGACTTGCATTTATATAGCGCCTTTCACAACCTCATGACATCCCAATGTACTTTACAACCAATGAAGCACTTTTGAAGCGTAGTCACTGTTGTAATGTAGAAAACGCGGCAGCCAATTTGCGCACAGCAAGCTCCCACAAACAGCAATGTGATAAAGACCGGATAATCTGTTGTAGTGATGCTGGTTGCGGGATAAATATTGGCCCAGGGCCAATTGTGGGGAGGGGGATAACTCCCCTGCTCTTCTTTGAAAATAGTGGCCGTGGGATCTTTCCCGTCCACCCGAGAGGGCGGACGGGGCCTCGGTTTAACGTCTCATCTGAAAGACTGCACCTCCGACAGTGCAGCACACTCTCAGCGCCGCGCTGGAGCGTCAGCCTGGGTTATGTGCCCAAGTCTCAATGGGAGAAGCAAGCGGAGAATGGTGCTCGGAAGTCAGCTCACCCAGAGAAACCGGGAGCGCCATCGTGCTGAATATGGTTTCGCACTCGGTCCCCCGGCCTCTCCAACTTTACCCTCTGGCGCCAGGTCCCACGCGGGTTCAATGCAGAGCGCCGAGGCTCTCTCCTCGCACTGCCAGAAACCGCGTGGCTTTCACCCCCCCTCCCAACCTCAAAGGCAGCTCCAACTGCACCAATTGGTGCTGGATTCTATTCTGGGCAGCTCTGCTCCCAGAACCTGTGTGCCAGCGAGACCTCGCGCCTCATCAGCTTTCTATAAGAAGTCATATTTTTTTTGTCACTAAATTACAGAAGCGAGCGAAAGTAAATCGGGTGGGACACCGTTTCAAAGGATCCCGCACTGCCTTAAAAGGAAAATGCAGAGATCTCAACAGCGATCTGGAGGCTGCTGAAAAACGTTTCATTAACAGCATTTTTGAGTTCAACAATTCCTCGCTTGCCCTGCATTTCAATTACTTCTTACGACTAAACGCTGCCGGATGTAGTTTTTGCTGTTATGGTGTTCTCTCTAACCTGTTACTCCTTGGCGTAAGTAACAACAGCTACTGCACTGTTTCCTTGTGTGTACATGTGTGCGTGTACGTACGTGCGCGCGTATATATTTGTGTGTGCGCGCGTATCAATGCTCCCGTTAAGCTGCGCAGCAATGTGGAAGTCCCGCGCAGGCCGCTTAACGGCTTTATAACTGAAATAACCGCCCATGCGCGAAAAATTGAATGAACCGCGCAGCCCGCTAAAAGGGCCGCGGACCCCCCCAAAAAAGTTAGCGGGAACATTGGTGTGTATATATGTGTGTGTCTGTGGCATGGAACACTTAGCCTCCACCAAGCACCTCCTCCCCTGGATGTTCTACTTAATGTCACGCGACAGCTCTCAACATTTGCGGGTCCTTGAACAGGACTGGTGAGAGTGGGGAGGGGGGGGGACACCTGCGATGGAACGTGCCTTCAAACCCAGCCGCACACAACCACTTACCATTTTATTATTGATTTCGTGGAAATGGATTTCACAGACTTTTTCAACAACTTCTTCATTTTCAAAAGTTACAAAGCCGAATCCTGAAAGAAAAAAAACATAAGAGGAAAGGAATGTTAGCCGCTGCTGTTTAATGAAGACCCCCTAGCTTGTTGGCCCTCTCCACTGGGGACCAGGGATCAGGCACATTCGAAGGGCATCTACACCCAGCCACTCAAGTGCACTAATTAATCTCCCAAGGACTATTAACGTGTAACAAATGCTAGGAATGCGCAAACAGTAGGCAACAACTGTCATTGTGTCTCCCCGTAGGGCCCTCTCAGAGAAATAATTGGCTTGTCCATCTTTCTTCTTATTTACACCGTTCAGTCCCCTTTTGTGTTCCCACAGAGGCAGCTCACAGACACGGCTGCAGAGAGTGAAGCCTCTATTCCCGGCCAGAATGGAGATGATTTTCTAATTCGGTTGTCAGCCATGGCTCTCAGTGAGTAGCACTCTCGCCTCGGAGTCAGGGGGTTGTGGGTTCGAGTCCCCACTCCAGAGACTTGAGCACATAAATCTAGGCTGACGCTCCCAGGGCAGTGCTGAGGGAGTGCTGCACTGTCGGAGGTGCCGTCTTTCAGATGAGACGTTAAACCCAGGCCCCGGCTGCTCTCTCAGGTGGATGTGAAAGATCCCACGGCCACTATTTCGAAGAAGAGCAGGGGAGTTCTTCCCCGGTGTCCTGGGCCAATATTTATCCCTCAACCAACATCACTAAAATAGATTATTTGGTCATTATCACATTGCTGTTTGTGGGAGCTTGCTGTGTGCAAATTGGCTGCTGCGTTTCCTACATTACAACAGTGACTACACTTCAAAAAAATACTTCATTGGCTGTAAAACACTTTGGGACGTCCAGGGGTCATGAAAGGTGCTATAGAAATGCAAGTCTTTCTTCTTTCGTTTTTTAATTCCCCCGTCAATCACTCCTGGAGACTGCAATGCTGCAAGTGACTGGGATTGATTTTAGGCACATCATTTGTATTATGTAACTATCCTCCACTCACTGCATGTTGCTGGAGAAATCACCCGGCTTTTAATAGGAAGACGTAATCACCCTGCTCCGGTCATGAGTTCTGTTTGCTGTAGTTTGCGGACACTCTTTTTAAATAGACTCTGTAGACTGTTTGCTGCAGTGCGCGGTCTAAATAGACTTGGTCTGCTGAGTAAATAGACTCCGTTTGTTGTAAAATAGACTGTTTGCTGCGAGTCCTGCCGTAAGCCCGCCCCGTCTAACTCATCGGGTGACACAGTGGTGTCAATAGATACTCTATATACAGACACACGGGGCTCCTCTACTTCTTATCAATGACCACCCCCACCCCCAACCCCGGCAATGCAGCTGTATAACCAGCAGCACTGATATGCTCTTGAAACAGATTGGACTGGTCAAGCGAGCTTATTCTACCTCCCACTACGTGGCGACTCTTTTTAACTAGACTCTGTAGACTGTTTGCTGTAGTGCGCTGTTTAAATGGACTCTGCTTGCTGAGTAGATACAAGACAAACTCAATACAGTGAAGCCTCCTTCTAGCAGGCCCTGCCCCTGGTAACAGCCACTGCAGCAAGAGAGACAGACCTCCAACAGGACGGTGTCCAAAATATGGCCACTTCCGGCCCTCAAGCTTTGCTAGTCTGCCCTTTGAAGCCCAGGCAAGTCATTTCTATCTGTGTTTATACTCCTTTGCTTGCTGGTTTGTCCTCTTCCATGGGCCTGGAGGTTTGGAAAGAGATGTTCTTAGCCCCTGTATTGGTGGGTACGTGCTGAATCTGCCACCTTGAGATAAATGTAAATTATTGGGAACACAAACTCTGTATGTTGCTTGTGAGGCTCCGTGATATTCACATCTGCAGCTCGCGAAGGCAAGAAGCTCGGACCTTCCTACTCTACAGCCTGATGTATCAGGCCACCATTTCCTTGCTTTCATTCAAAAAGAAAGATCTTGCATTTCTACAGCGCCTTCCACAACCTCAGGATGTCCCAAAGGGCTTTACACAGCCAGTGAAATGAAGTACTTGTGAAGTGTATAGTCACCGTTGTAACGCAGGAACATTAGGGCAAACGTAGGATTTGAAAAGGTATGTACGGGTTGAGCTTCCAGAGCCCCGCAAGGTCCTTCTTCCAATCAAGTCAATGAGGGAGGCAGAGGTCTGCCTGACCACGAGAGCTCAGTGGCCTCCAATGTTTGAGTCTTACAACCAAGGGACCCTCCACAATGATGCCCCTTTTCATAAAAACAACTCTACACTTAGCCCCTCCCTCACAAAAACATGTTAGGAAAAATAATACCAATAAAAATGTACTCAAGAGCATTAAGCCCAGAGCCAGCTGATACGTTGCACCCCTGTGATAAGAACATAAGAAGTAGGAGCAGGAGTAGGCCATACGGCCCCTCGGGCCTGCTCCGCCATTCAATAGGATCATGGCTGATCCGAACCTAGACTCACGTCCACTTCCCTGCCCGCTCCCCATAACCCTTAATTCCCTTATCAGCTAGAAAACTGTCTATCTCCGTTTTAAATTTATTTAATGTCGCAGCTTCCACAGCTCTCTGAGGTAGCAAATTCCATAGATTTACCACCCTCTGAGTGAAGAAGTTTCTCCTCATCTCAGTTTTGAAAGGGCAGCCCCTTATTCTAAGATTATGCCCCCTAGTTCTAGTCTCACCCATCAGTGGAAACATCCTCACTGCATCCACCCGATCAAGCCCCCTCACAATCTTATATGTTTCGATAAGATCGCCTCTCATTCTTCTGAATTCCAATGAGTAGAGGCCCAACCTACTCAACCTTTCCTCATAAGTCAACTCCCTCATCTCCGGAATCAACTGAGTGAACCTTCTCTGAACTGCCTCGAGAGCAAGTATACCTTTTCTTAAATATGGAAACCAAAACTGTACGCAGTATTCCAGGTGTGGCCTCACCAATACCCTGTATAACTGAAGCAAGACTTCCCTGCTTTTATACTCCATCCCCCTTGCAATAAAAGCCAAGATTCCATTGGCCTTTCTGATCACCTGCTGTACCTGCATACTAACCTTCTGTGTTTCATGCACCAGGACCCCCAGATCCCTTTGTACTGTAGCACTTTGCAGTTTCTTTCCATTTAGATAATAACTTGCTCTTTGATTTTTTCCACCAAAGTGCATAACCTCACACTTTCCAACATTATATTCCATCTGCCAAATTTCTGCCCACTCACTTAGCCTGTCTATGTCCTTTTGCAGGTTTTTTATGTCCTCCTCACTCACTGCTTTCCCTCCCATCTTTGTATCGTCAGCAAACTTGGATACATTGCACTTGGTCCCCTCCTCCAAATCGTTAATATAGATTGTAAAGAGTTGGGGTCCCAGCACTGACCCCTGCGGAACACCACTAGTTACTGATTGCCAACCCGAGAATTAACCATTTATCCCAACTCTCTGTTTTCTGTTAGATAGCCAATCTTCCACCCATGCCAGTATATTACCCCCAATCCCATGATTTTTTATCTTGTGCAGTAATCTTTTGCGTGGCACCGTGTCAAATGCGTTTTGGAAGTCCAAATACACCACATCCACCCTGTTTGTTACGTCCTCAAAGAATTCGAGCAAATTTGTCAAACATGACTTCCCCTTCATAAAACCATGCTGACTCTGTCTGATTAAATTATGCTTATCCAAATGTCCTGTTACTGCTTCCTTAATAATGGATTCCAACATTTTACCAACCACAGATGTTAGGCTAACTGATCTATAGTTTCCAGCCTTTTGTCTACCTTCCTTTTTAAATAAGGGTGTTACATTAGCAGTTTTCCAATCTGCTGGGACCTTTCCTGAATCCAGATAAAGAAATAAATTAGGGACGGTCCCTAAGAAAGTGCCTAACTTCTGGTGCAGGAGCACGGTGGGGTTTGGTGCCATTTTGGTTTTCTTATGGGATATGAACTGAGTTCCCGACTCTTATTGTGGGATGACGATATAGGCTACACACCCACATCAAGGCACAACACCAATGTAAACCCTCCTTTTAAGCCTCAAGAACTTCCTTACAAGCCACCTTGAAGACTTGGCTCCTCAATCCTTTAAAGAAACTAACCCCGAACGTCTCTACACTTCACGAGTGGAAACGCCCCAGTGCCTGGCTCACTGTCTCTAACAGGTCCACAGGATTCCACATTCAACCAGCTTTGGCTCACCCGTGGTGAACGAAGCTTGGTGATGGGCGTGGGTCAAGGGGTGATGGGCGTGGGGGTCAAGGGGTGATGGGCGTGGGGGTCAAGGGGTGATGGGCGTGGAGGTCAAGGGGTGATGGGCGTGGGGGTCAAGGGGTGATGGGCGTGGGGGTCAAGGGGTGAGGGACGTGGGGGGTCAAGGGGTGAGGGACGTGGGGGGTCAAGGGGTGAGGGACGTGGGGGGTCAAGGGGTGAGGGACGTGGGGGGTCAAGGGGTGAGGGACGTGGGGGTCAAGGGGTGAGGGACGTGGGGGGTCAAGGGGTGAGGGACGTGGGGGGTCAAGGGGTGAGGGACGTGGGGGTCAAGGGGTGATGGGCGGGGGTCAAGGGGTGATGGGCGTGGAGGTCAAGGGGTGATTGGAAGCCACCTGCCGCCCGAGCCCAGCTGACTATGGCTTTGGTTTTCGCATGAAATATGAACTGGTGCCTTTAGAAAATGGTCGAGGACTGTGAAAACTGCAGCCAGAGTGAGATCTCAAATAAACAAAACCTTGAAGCTGGGGGGGGGGGGGTGCCTAGAGCTGCCCAAATAACACAGTTAACAGGCCTGCAAAAGATAACAAGCTTGCAGGATGATCGAGTCTACGACAATAATTAACTCAAGATAAGGGTGACAATCTAGTCTAACCGTTGAGCAGTCGCAAATCACATAATAAGGGACCTCTGGAATTCCCTAAACGACCAAGGGTACTGATTGGCTAAGGATGGACACATCTCAGACAAAATGGCCGAATCTGCACACGGCACGCCTTGACCGTTCTGTTGGGATGATCACAGAAGCTGTGAGCTAACTGTGAAGAGGTCTCATGACTGACTGGAGCAACCTTGTGCAAACGGTCTTATCGGGGGGGGGTGGGGGGCGGCACATAGGTAATATAAAAGAAGGGAGCCAAGAGCTAGTTTAGCAGCGAGAACCTAGGAATCACACTCGAGAAGGGAGGAGCCACAAGTCCGAGACTTGTTGTAGGACACCAGCACGAAGGCTGATCAACTTTCAACGGGTAATATTGTTTTAAGCTAGCACACATGGGAAGTGAGCCGTGTGTCATTTTTCCTTGTAAGTTATTCAAACAACTTGTTAACCAATAAAGTACTAAATGTATGCAACTTATTGAGTCCAACCGACACTCTGAACTAAGAACCATAATTGTTGAACTGTTGTCGAGCTGACTACTTATTACTAGCTCAATAGATAGTGAATTTGGGCCAACATCGCACTTTTTGCGAAGCGAGCATTGATAGAGCACTCTTTAGCACAAAGAATGGCCCATGGCACTTCACGAATAGGTGTAGGGATCACGGACGGCAAGCCGGGAAAGGGAGAGATTAGGAAAGGTGAAGATGGGGTTTTGGGGGAGGCTTTTGAAGGGGAGAGATAGAAAGAGATGGGACGATTTGGGGGGGGGGGTGGGGTGAGTTGTAGGGTTGAGGTAACTGAAGGTGAAAGGGTGGCGGGGGGATACACAGTAAACAAGAGGCAGAAGAACAGAAAGTTTGGGAGGAGATGTAGGGGGGAGGAAATTGAAAAGCTTGTCTGCAACAAGGCTTTGGAATAAGTACTGTGAGTATCTTGAAGTGGAATATGGAGAGCCAGTGTTGAGCACTGAGAATGGGGATTGATGGGTGAGTGTCAGGACTTAGTGTGCGACTGGATACAGCCGGCAGAGATTTGGATCAGTTGGACTTTATATATGGCAGAGGACGGGAGACCAGCAACAACAACTTGCATTTATATAGCGCCTTTAACATAGTAAAATGTCCCAAGGCGCTTCACAGGAGCGTCATCAAACAAAACTTGACGTCGAGCCACTTAAGGAGACATTAGGGCAGGTGGTCAAAGAGGTAGGTTTTAAGGAGTGTCTTAGAGGGAGAGGTCGAGAGACCTCCACCAGTTTAGGGAGGGAATTCCAGAGCTCAGGGCCTAGGCAGCACAAGGAGGTGGTGGAACAATTACAATTGGGGATGATCAAGAGGCCAGAATTGGAGGGGTGTGGATTTCTCGGAGGGTTGTAGGGCTGGAGGAGGTTACAGAGAGAGGATGAGGCGAGACCATGGAGAGATTTTAAAATCGAGGTCTTGCTGGACCGGGAGCCAATGTAGGTCAATGAGCACTGGGGTGACAGGTGAACGGGACGTGGTGCGAGTTAGGATACGGGGCAGTGAGCACTGGGGTGACAGGTGAACGGGACGTGGTGCGAGTTAGGATACGGGGCAGTGAGCACTGGGGTGACAGGTGAACGGGACGTGGTGCGAGTTAGGATACGGGGCAGTGAGCACTGGGGTGACAGGTGAACGGGACGTGGTGCGAGTTAGGACACGGGGCAGTGAGCACTGGGGTGACAGGTGAACGGGACGTGGTGCGAGTTAGGATACAGGCAGCAGAGTTTTTGGATGAGTTCCAAGTTTACAGAGGGTGGAAGATTGGAGGCAGGCCTGGAAAGGGTTAAGAGTATTCAAGTCTGGAAGCGACAAGGGCATGCATTAAGTCACACGCAGAAACACTTTGTATTAGCAGCAGAATAATACACGGTGTGACACAGGGTATAACTCCCCCCCTCCCCCCACGTTTTTGTAAATCAGTGAATCCTTCAACATGAGCAATGTCGTGGGAAGTCTGCTAGTTTAAACGAAAAAATAAATCTATTCCCAGTGCCATTTTGAGCTGTGCTCAACGGACACCCTATGGCAGCGGTTTCTGCACCACTGCGCTACAATTGCCTTATTGTTTTCCCTCCCTTTGTTGGGGCAACAGTGGGTTAAACTCCAGTCTGCGCTATATTAACACCGCCCCAGCAACATGTTTATTTTAAATGGGTTAACAACCGTGTCAAAACAGCGCAGACGGGAATTTAATGAGAGCACATTAGCCAGTCGGCTAAAAATAGCAAACAGGAAATTAAACCCACGTCTTGAAGCTTTCACTGGGGACCGAGCGCCTGGGCAGGCTGACAGAAGGGGATGTGGTCCCTTTAAACACGGCCGAGATTGTCCCGACAGGTTTCCTATGAGGGGACGTCTTTTGGCAATCAGCGCGCTGCCAAACAAAGGCCCCACTGAAGCCCGCGCCGCGCTCCCAGTAATGCCAGGCGGGAGTGTGCCTTCTCAGCTCGGATGCATCACCGAGCTCTACGGTGAGGCTGCACTAAGTGCTCAACAGACGAGCTAAACATAGCATTTTTACACAACATTTCCCGCACGCTACATAATTACATTTAATTATAACTGCACACACTTAGGGCGCATTACAGCTTCTGAAAGACAGAATGGAGATTAACCTCTTAGGTTATGTTTTTTAAACGTGTTGTTATCAACAGAGCATTACTGGAAATGAATCTGCTTTGGTGGACTGTGAATGTGCCTGTGTGTCGGTTCTGGCCTCAAAACGACTTTCTCCGGTGACTGACTGGAATAAATACAAACACTCGGGGGTAGAGTTAGGACTTTGCTGCACCTGGGTTTTTTTTAGGCCCGTAAAGCGGCTGCAATGAGGCCCACTTTCGGGGACCAAGGACGACTGGGGAAAAAAATAAACGCCCACCCGAAATTGGGTCGGGCCAATATTCAGGCAGCTCCGGCAGCCACCTAAAACAGGCGTTAGGCCCCTTACAGAGCCGAGGCCTTTACAGCCCAGTGGGCCGCTGACATCACTCGTTCGGCTCGCAAGTGATGGGTGGCCACTCACATGAAAGAAAGACAGACTTGCATTTATGTGGCGCCTTTCACGGCCACCGGACGTCACAAAGCGTTTTACAGCCAATGAAGTACTTTTTGAAGTGTAGTCACTGTTGTAATGTAGGGAAACGCAGCAGCCAATTTGCGCACAGCAAGCTCCCACAAACAGCAATGTGATAACGACCAGATAATCTGTTTTTTTTGTGATGTTCAATGAGGGTAAATATTGGCCAGCTCACCGGGCAGAACTCCCCTGCTCTTCTTCAAAATAGTGGCCGTGGGATCTTTTACGACCACCTGAGAGAGCAGACGGGGCCCCGGTTTAACGTCTCATCCGAAAGACAGCCCCTCTGACAGTGCGGCGCTCCCTCAGTGCAGCACTGGAAGTGTCAGCCTAGATTTTCGTGCTCAAGTCTCTGGAGTGGGACTTGAACCCACGACCTTCTGACTCAGAGACGAAGGTGTTACTCACTGAGCCACAGCTGCAGTTACCAAAGGGAAGGGCGACAAGATCCCATGGCACTACTTCGAAGAAGAGCAGGGGGGTTATCCCCAGTGTCCTGGGCCAATATTTATCCCTCAATCAACATCACTAAAAACAGATCACCAGCTCGTTATCGCATTTGCTGTTTTTGGGAGCTTGCTGTGCACAAATTGGCTGCCACGTTTTCCTACATTACAACAGCGACTACACTTCAAAAAAGTACTTCACTGGCTGTAAAGCGGGTTGGGACATTCGGTGGTCGTGAAGGGCGCTATAGAAATGCAAGTCATTTTTTTTCTCCCCCTCCCTAACTTCCGACTCCACAGTGAGCATAAAATCCTGGGAGGTCCGATCACTTCCACAATTGGATTCCTCGGGCTTCCTCTGCTTTTTTTTCCCCTTTACACCCCCCCCCATTGAAAAAGAAAAAAACAAAACCCAATTGAAAACTGGGAGGCGTCTGGTCTTGCTCCCTGCGGTTCCTGCCAGTGAACGCTGACACACACAAGGGAACATTTGGGGCAGTTTAGTGCTCGGCAGCACCAGGCTGCAGGCCCGTCAGTCGTAGTTACTTCACTCGGTTCAGGCTGTGCCAGATCCACTCACACACCAGGCCCGATACTGGCTCGTGATTAATGGAAAGCCACACCCGCCTCGCAGTGTCCCTCACCTTCCACGGCACCACAGTGAATTCGCACTTCTAATGAGCACCAAATAAAATGCTTTCCCAAAAATAAAAAAAGAGGTAAAATCAAAATGCATTAAAGCTGAGTTCCAAAATCGTGCTGTCCGCAGCCTCACTCGCACCAAGTCACCCAGCACCCCCTGTGCTCGCTGACCTACACTGGCTCCCAGTCCGGCAACACCTCGATTTTAAAATTCTCATCCTTGTTTTCAAATCCCTCCATGTCCCTCGCACCCTCCCTATCTCTTTAATCTCCTCCAGCCCCGCAACCCTCGGAGATCTCTGCGCTCCTCCAATTCTGGCCTCTTGCGCATCCCCGATTTTCCATCGCTCCACTGTGGGCGGCCGTGTCTTCAGCTGCCTGGGGCCCGAAGCTCCGGAATTCCCTCCCTAAACCTCTCCCCGCCTCTCTCTCTCTCTCTCTTCCTTTAAGATGCTCCTTAAAACCTACCTCTTTGACCAAGCTTTTGGTCACCTGTCCCAATATTGCCTTAGGTGGCTCGGTGTCAAATTGTGTCTGATTACGCTCCTGTGAGAAGCGCCGTGGGACGTTTTACAACGTTAAAGGCGCTATATAAATGCAAGTTGTTGTTGTTGTCGTCAAGATACACATTCACTGTAATGGACTCAATGCCAATTAATATAGGCAGAATGATCAGGCAGTGGATAAAGGAGTGATTTAACCCAGTGCCACGTGAGATGGGCTTTAGTCTCCCGCCTGGCACTGCCTTTAGGAGAGAGGCGGAAGATCAGCTGTCAGGGCTGTTCCAGCAACCTCACGCCACAGACCTCCAAAGTCAGCCTCGATTCACGGGTGGATGCCCACATTGCTGAACAACCCTCGCATTTTTTTTTAATATAAGCCTGTTAAAAAAGAAAGAACTTGCATTTCTATAACACCTTACACGACCTCAGGACGGCCCAAAGCGCTTTACAGCCAATGCCGTACTTTCTGAAGTGCGGTCACGGTTGTTCTGTGGGATGCAGTGATCAATGGGGTCGGTAGTCCAAATGGTGGCTATGCCCAACTGATTGGATGATCAGATGGTGGGCACTGTCGAACCACAACCCCACCCCCAACAACCCTGGCTCACTTTGAACGGCCAATCAAATAAATAGCTGTTCAAGCTCTCCTCCCTGGTGTGATGCGCAGAGTGTTGGCACTGTAAAAATAAAATATTATTCTTCCCCATTTGTTGCTTTAAACCCATCACCGACACTCTGAGTGGGATGCTGTTGAAAGTGTTTTTTTGAGTGTTAAAAAACAGCCCTGTTCAATAGTGCAGTCATTGAATCACCCCCCCAGGATCCTGTACACTGAACCAGTTGAGGAGAATTGAGCCGCTCATTGGCAAGGTCACTCCCCATTCAGGCGCTGGATGATGCAGGTTAACGAGACTATAACTGAGCATTTTATGGCCGGGGTCGTGAAACTCCCTCTTCCAGACAGAGTAGCAAATAGATCAGCCCCTGCCGCCAAGTTGTCTGGTGGTCCCGTCATTAAGGCAGGAAAACACGAGTACAAAGAGTATGGGGGAGGGGAGGGTGGAGAGAGGAAAGAGGGGAGGGGGAAGAGAGAGGAGGGGAGGGGGAAGAGAGGAGCGGAGGGGAAGGGGCGAGAGAGGGGAGGGGAGGGGGCGAGAGAGAGGAGGGGAGGGGGCGAGAGAGAGGAGGGGAGGGGGCGAGAGAGAGGAGGGGAGGGGGCGAGAGAGAGGAGGGGAGGGGGCGAGAGAGAGGAGGGGAGGCGGCGAGAGAGAGGAGGGGAGGCGGCGAGAGAGAGGAGGGGAGGGGGCGAGAGAGAGGAGGGGAGGCGGCGAGAGAGAGGAGGGGAGGCGGCGAGAGAAAGGAGGGGAGGGGGCGAGAGAGAGGAGGGGAGGGGGCGAGAGAGAGGAGGGGAGGGGGCGAGAGAGAGGAGGGGAGGCGGCGAGAGAGAGGAGGGGAGGCGGCGAGAGAGAGGAGGGGAGGCGGCGAGAGAGAGGAGGGGAGGGGGCGAGAGAGAGGAGGGGAGGGGGCGAGAGAGAGGAGGGGAGGGGGCGAGAGAGAGGAGGGGAGGGGGCGAGAGAGAGGAGGGGAGGGGACGAGAGAGAGGAGGGGAGGGGGCGAGAGGAGGGGAGGGGGCGAGAGAGAGGAGGGGAGGGGGCGAAAGAGAGGAGGGGAGGGGGCGAGAGAGGGGGGGGCGAGAGAGAGGGGGGGCGAGAGAGAGGAGGGGAGGGGGCGAGAGAGAGGAGGGGAGGGGGCGAGAGAGAGGAGGGGAGGGGGCGAGAGAGAGGAGGGGAGGGGGCGAGAGAGAGGAGGGGAGGGGGCGAGAGAGAGGAGGGGAGGGGGCGAGAGAGAGGAGGGGAGGGGGCGAGAGAGAGGAGGGGAGGGGGCGAGAGAGAGGAGGGGAGGGGGCGAGAGAGAGGAGGGGAGGGGGCGAGAGAGAGGAGGGGAGGGGGCGAGAGAGAGGAGGGGAGGGGGCGAGAGAGAGGGGGAGGGGGCGAGAGAGAGATGGGGAGGGGGCGAGAGAGAGGGGGGGAGGGGGCGAGAGAGAGGAGGGGAGGGGGCGAGAGAGAGGAGGGGAGGGGGCGAGAGAGAGGAGGGGAGGGGGCGAGAGAGAGGAGGGGAGGGGGCGAGAGAGAGGAGGGGAGGGGGCGAGAGAGAGGAGGGGAGGGGGCGAGAGAGAGGAGGGGAGGGGGCGAGAGAGAGATGGGAGGGGGCGAGAGAGAGGAGGGGAGGGGGTGAGAGGAAAAAGGGGGCGAGAGAGAGATGGGGAGGGGGCGAGAGAGAGGAGGGGGGGCGAGAAAGAGGGGGAAAGAGAGGAGGGGAAAGAGGGGAGGGGAAAGAGGGGAGGGGAAAGAGAGGAGGGGGAAGAGAGGAGGGGAGGGGGGAAGAGAGGAGGGGAGGGGGGAAGAGAGGAGGGGAGGGGGAAGAGAGGAGGGGAGGGGGAAGAGAGGAGGGGAGGGGGAAGAGAGGAGGGGAGGGGGAAGAGAGGAGGGGAGGGGGAAGGGAGGAGGGGAGGGGGAGGAGAGGAGAGGGAAGGCGAGGCGAGGCGAGGCGATGGAGGGGGAGGGGAGGGGGAATCAAACCCACATCACATCACTCCTTTAGAAGGCAGGAAAACACAAGTACAAAGAGTATGGGGGAGGGGAAGGGAGGAGGGGAGGCAGGGGAGGCGGAGGAGGGGGAGGGGGAAGAGAGGGGAAGGGGAAGAGGGGAGGGGGAAGAGAGAGGAAGGGGAAAGAGAGGAGGGGAGGGGGGAGAGGGAGGGGTGGGTGAGGTTGGGGAGAAGGGAGGAGAGGAGGAGAGGGGAGAGGAGGAGGAGAGGGGAGGGGAGGGGAGGGGTGGAAAGGAGGAGTGGGGAGGGGAGTGAAGGGGAGGCCGAGGGGAGGGAAGGGGAGGGCAAGGGGAGGGCGAGGAGAGGGAAATCAAACCCACATCCCATCACTCCGTTACACCCACTCTGGTACAAGCACACGACAACTCAAACGACATCAGCACATTGAAAAATCTAATCCCATCATTGTGGGGGAAAATCTCCTTGGGTTTTGGTCAGTGATGGGAGCCAATCGCTGAACAAATAAATGATTAAATTGTGGCCCCGGGGGTGGGGGTGGAGGGCAAAGATCTTTGCACACAGACTATTATTTTTTTTCTGTGGTTTACGGAAGTTCCGATGCAGACACGACGGTTCCTGGCGAAACCTCAGTTCAGTTAGCAGGAGCCGACTGTGTAACCTTGGTGTGACCCAGACAGTGTCAGTGAGGGGCTGCGTGGAGATCCAGGCGTCCGATAAACAACAGGCAGTGAAAGTACTGCAGGCCGGAGCGGGTGTGGGAGAGACAGGGTGTGCGCACGGCCGTACGTGTGAGGCAGGGGTGTGTGCGAGTGTATAAACGTGAGAGAGTGTGCGTGTGTGTATATAAGAGAAAGGGATGATGACAGAGTGGAGGCCAGCAAGTGTGAGTGAGTGATTGAGTGTGTGCGTGTGAGAGAGAGAGGAAATGTAGTGGAAAGAGGGAGGAGGGGGAAAAGACAAGATCAACAAGGCCTTGTTAAATTATACCAGTACCGCATTACCTCAGCTATATTCATCCACCCAATGTCCGGTCTTTTTTTTAAAGTTTTCTTTTTAACTCCCTGAGTACCAAAATATCCCTTTCCCTCCCCCCCCCGCAGGCATTGATGTTTACTGGCTGCAGTCCCACGGGCTCCTCTACACGTGCAAGTGGCCGTTCTGCACCTGTAAGCCGCGACACTCAACGCCAGCGTGCTATTTGACTGCGGGGGGCATCACAGGGCCGATCCCTTCTTCAGCCGATGTCCACTTTCCAACGGAGGGTCAACGGGCGGGACTGGGAACACCAGCTCAGCTGATTTCCATTTCTCTCCTCCCGTACCCGGGGGGGTGGCACTGAAGGCAACTCTGGCCTCTCTGTTCACTAAGCTCAGCTGAGAGCAGAGATTGAACCTGGGAATCCTCTTGGCCTGTTGAGCTCAGAGTCACGCTGGCGGATGGGGTGGGGGGGGCTGGGTTATTCAGAATAGGAAACAATCCCGGGTCTGGTCAAGCTGCAGATTCTCGAATAAATAGAGCCATGGTGCCGAGTGCGCAGCGCTACCTCGCCCCATCAGCACCCCTTTCTGGAGTCCTAGGTGTCAGCCAATGGCTCAGTGGGTCACACCCTCGCCTCTGAGGCAGAAGGTTGTGGGTTCAAGCCCCACTCCAGAGACTAGAGCACAAAAAGCTAGGCTGGCACTCCAGGGCAGTACTGAGGGAGTGCTGCACTGTCGGAGGTGCCGTCTTTCAGATGAGACTTTAAACCGAGGTCCGTCTGCTCTCTCAGGTGGACGTAAAAGATCCCACGGCACTAGAAGAGCAGGGAGTTATCCCCGGTGTCCTGGCCAATATTTATCCCTCACTAATAAAAAAAAAACAGATTCGCTGGTCTTTATCACATTACTGTTTGTGGAGCTTGCTGTGCGCAAATTGGCTGCCGCGTTTCCCACATTACAACAGCGACCCCACTTCAATAAAGTACTTCATTGGCTGTCAAGCGCTTTGGGACGGCCTGAGGTTGTTAAAGGCGCTGTAAAAATGCAAGTTCTTTTTAAAGCGACTTTCTCACGCGAGACCCACGATGGTGTTGCTGGTCCGTGGGCCCTGAATGCAGTTCGGCGGCAAAGCCGGCAGTTAATTCTTGCCGGGACCGCCGAGCCCGGCCTCCGCCAAGGCCCATGCAAAAAGGGGCAGCAACAGTTCGGCACTTGCCCCAGCATCCCAGCAGCTGTGCAAGCACTGTGCGACGGGCTGGCAGCAAAGTGGAGACAGATAGTCCATCTCAAAGTAAAAGCTCGTGACAATCGCTTCCCTTCCTGTTGGCAACTGAAGCCAAGCACATCCAGTGACGAGGGGGCGTGGGAGGCAACACCACAACAGCTGCCACAAGCCGAAGATTTTATTTGCCTGTCGCAACTGCTTGTACTGTTTTGTTATTACTGGAAGGGGGGGGTGTAATTAAAAAATGGCTTCCAGAATCCAGAAAGAGATTGGCAACAATCAAGACAACCTCAAGCAAACAGACCCTCTCTCTCTGCCAATGAGCTCAGGCACAGAACAAGGGACAGGACCGCACATTTTTAAAAAAATAATTCATTCGCAGGATGTGGGCGTCGCTGGCAAGGCCGGCATTTATTGCCCCCCCCTAATTGCCTGAGTGGGTGGTGGGTGAGCCGCCTTCTTGAACCGCCCCAGTTTTTTGTAGCGGAAAACTGAGTGTCTTGTTCGGCCATTTCAGAGGGCAGTTAGGAGTCAACCACGTTGCCGTGGGTCTGGAGTCACATATAGGCCAGACCCGGTAAGGACGGCAGGCTTCCTTCCCTAAAGGACATTCGTGAACCAGATGGGTTTTTATGACAATCCGGTAGTTTCATGGCTCACCATTACCGACAGTAGCTTTTTATTCCAGATTTATTTATTTAACTGAGTTTAAATTCCCCAGCTGCCGTGGTGGGATTTGAACTCACGTCTCCTGGATCATTAGTCCAGGCCTCTGGATTACTAGTCACAGTAACATAACCACTATGCTACCATGCCCATCTGTGCACGGGATGTTCAAAGCTGCTTTCTATCTTGTTGCTCTGTCGGTGGTTCCCCTCCTCGCCTGCTTTGGGCTGGGCACGTTTCGTGCGCACCGGGAGCCCCTCTGTCACCTCACACGATTGGTCGGTGTTCATGTGCGAGTCTAGATGGTGAGTGTCAGCCAATCGTTCAACTGGGGGGCGGGGGGGAGCGAATGGGACAACTGAACCTGTTGCTGTCCACACCTGATGTACGCACAAGCGCACACACGCACTCACACACTCACGCGCACGCACTCGCTCGCACGCACACACACGCACGCACGCACTCGCGCGCACACACGCACTCACTCGCACTCACGCGCTCACTCGCGCACACACACACACGCACTCACTCGCACGCACACACGCACGCACACACACGCACTCACTCGCGCACACACACACTCACTCGTGCACACAGACACGCACTCGCGCACACACGCACTCACTCGCACGCGCGCACACACTCGCACGCGCGCGCGGACACACACACATGCACGCACTCACTCGCGCGGACACACGCACGCGCGCACACACACTCACGCACTCACTCGTGCACACATACACGCACTCGCGCGCACACACACACACACACGCACTCCCTCGCGCACACACACACATACACACGCACACACACACATACACACATGCACGCACTCACGCACACACACACTCGCACACACATCCCAACGTGGCCAACTCTTTACTGCTCCTCTGAAGCGGCCCAGCCAGCCACTCAGTTGCATCAAACCTCGGGGTAACGAGGGACGGGCAACGAATGCCGCCCTTTGCCAGCGACACCGACATCCCGAGGATGAACTGAAAATCCAGCTGCCGGTTTGGAGATTTTGAACCGAAGATGGCAGCTGTCCACTTGGACTGGTTGAGGAGTTTCTGAGGGAGCCACCCGATACAATGTAGCTTGAGCACCCCGCCCCCCACCCTTGCATGCTTTCCGCAGGGTCCCCCATGTCCTGGAGGGGAGGCCTGGCAAAGCCTCGACTTCAAAGATCCAGAGCACAGCACACGTTCTCAGAATGTGCTGAGAGCTGAAAACTGAAATGGAAGCACAATTCAGCGGGGCAGGCACACTGTAATGCTAAGTGAATGGGACAGTCAGACTGCAGTAGCCATCTGGCCCCTGTATCAGGAAATGTTAATCTGTATTGAGACAGGCACCAGTGAGTGTTGTACATCCTTTACTGTTACACTCCGAAGACCATGATGGGGAACTCCAGCATCAGCTCGCTCAGGCTCAGGCACGGAGCACCGTACGGGACTGCGAGTGAAGGGAAGGCATGGTGAAAATTGGTTAAAAAAAAAACCCACACAGGAGAACGAGGGAGTGAATTAAAAAAACAAACAAACACAGCAACCTAACCCTTTCAGGGAGTTTTCCATTAGTCTCTGCTCAGAATTCCAGGGCAGAAGCTAATCCTTCAGTGCCGGCATGGCAGGAGCAGACCACAGGCACTGCAGGCCCCATACCCGGCCAGATAAATGTACCAGAATGATAACGCGTTCCCTTCGTACTGTGAGCCTTTGCTTACGCTCTACGCTCAGATCAATTCATCCTTTCTCTCCGCAAGACAGAAGAAAAAAGAGCAGGC